>NC_064922.1:749099779-749400273 GCF_023897955.1 Schistocerca gregaria
AAGTATTGTGGGTCTGACACACCGGTGTCAAGTGTTCTGTTTTCCATTTCCAGGATTGTATTTCAGTCTCTCCCTTCCTCTGAATTTTTACCATCTACAACTACCTTTAGTACCATGGAAACTGTTCCATGATGACTTAACTGATATCCTGCCATTCTATTCCTTCTTCTTTTCTATCTTTCCAATATATTCCTTTCCTCTCTGATTCCATGGAGAAGCTCCTCCTTAATTGCCTTATCAGTCCTCCAAATTACCTCGTTTACTACACACAAATCAAATTTCCATACTTTAAATTACTACTGAATAATCAACTCTAAGAAAGTAAACACGTTTGGCAGGCGATTCTAGTCGTAGCTGTACAGCTGTAAGCTGTTCTAAACTACAGCTACGGCAACCCAAACGAGAACCACTGCGCCCTGGAGACCAAGTTGAGATGTGTGGCAGGGTTCTTCACCGTGCGGCCATCTTTAACAACACGGGTGGATAGCACTGACTATATTGCGGTGTCAGTTCATGAGTAATACATCAAGCCAAATGATGAGGTTCTGGCAATATTGGTAGCATATGCTACAAATTGACGTTACCGTCAATCAGGATGTCTGCGGCTTCGCAACACCATCTGCTGCGAAAAGCAGATTTGCAACATTATTTAGTACTTATTTTTAGTTTCATCACGTATGATCGGAAAATAATTGTTTTCTGAAAGTACCCTTGGTATTAACTATAGTTTTTTTCAGTACAATGGCATTTTCGTCATTTTCCATCTCTAAATTAAGAGCTCAAAATCTACAAAACCCATACGATCTCTTTCACATCTTCACATTTGGCTAAATGAATGGATTCATTCTAGTACACAGCGAGTGTTGTCAGAGATACTACGCAGCAACACAACAGTTCATGGTAGATGGTAATGCGGCAATGTTGCACAAGTTTCGAAATTGGGAACTCGAGCTGTACAATGCATGGCAGAAGTCCAGTTTTAAAACTTCCTGGCAGAATAAAACTGTGGTTCGTATCGGGAGTGCTACTCACGCAATATATACAGAATCCCATTGACGCTGGGAAAGTAGAAGGAGATACTGGCAAAAACGAATCTGTGAGGAGGCATTGTGAGACAACCTAAATGACTCAGTGGGTAAGAGCTCTGTCAGAGAAAGGAACGTTCATGGGTTCCCATTCTGGTCCGCACACAATTTCAGCCAGGCAGGACATTTCTAAACAGCGCACTCCGCTGGAAGCACGGATTTATTCATTTACATTCTCTCATTTTAGTCAATAATCCTCTTTAAATTAATTTTTTATATTGGAGCTTTACTGGTTGTAAAATTCTCACTCTGCTCGTTATAGGGACAGCCATTAGCTGCAGTTCCAGCCACAAATAATCTGCTGACGAGAGACGTTGAGGCACAGACAGCATGTGTTATCACATACATGTACTACCCATGTGGAACAATTGCTTTACGTAATACTGTGATTGCTATTACGTGTGCTCCTGTAACAGTCTTGCGTGTATCAGTTAGTTCGATACCTAGCGGGTAATAAAAAGGTCTTTGTCTCCAGTTCCGCCTCCCTCATCTCTGAATACCGGAAACAGCATCATTCGCAAGACTTCCACCTCCCTGGACACGACTGCTGTCGCCCTAGAATCTGTAATGTTCACAATAAACATTTTACCAGGCAGTGCTAATTCTTATATCTGTTTCCCTTTGGATTCTAAATTATAATGATACAAATGATATTTGTTATATTTAAAAATGTTGTAGTTGTTATAGTTGTTACCTTTACCCCATAACAGGTGGCAAATAATATTCAAACTACAGCCTGTGTTAATACTATCACTCTTGTTAATTCCATAACCTGGTTGTCTCTACATTCCGAGGCAATCTGATTACATTTTACAAGCCAAACAGTGAACTATTAAGGAACGAAAATGTGCGTCTAAAGTTCTCAGATGGCGAACAGACAGCGTTAAAACGGCTTATTTCAGAAGTTAAAAAGACACGTGTAGGTAAAATGAAGTCATCTCAAAAGATAATGTGGATGAAATAAGCAATACTTCAATTACACTACGGACGAAGTAAATAATAAAACGTTCAGGAACGTCTCTTAGAAGTGAAGTAAATAAGGAGCGCTGGGAAATTGAAATGAAACGACTGCAGGAAACATATGAGGAAATAGGTATGGAATTGATCGTCTTCAAGACACACTAAACATATGGAAAAGTAAAAATAACTTTCGGTGAAGTTAAAGGCAAGGACGTGAGCATGACTCCGAAAGGGGTTTCACTGTTAAACGCTGAGGAGAGGGCAGGTAGGTAGAATGAGTTCGTTGAAGGCCTCTATGAGGATAAAGACTTACCTCACGACGTGGTACAAGAAGATACACAAGTCATCAGATCATCAGGAAAGAGAACGGAGATCCAGTATAATGATCGATCTTTAAAAGAGCTTTCAACGACTTAAGATCAAATAAGGCAGAAGAAGCAGATAACACTTCAAGGGAATTTCCAAAATCAATAGGTAAGAAGCAAAAAATCGACTATTAAGGTGGGAGTGTAAAAACTATGAAAGTGGCGGCATACCATCGGACTGCTAGAAAACGACTATCCACGTACTTCCGAAATTAGCAAGGGAAAATATGTGCGAGAGCCACCGTACAATCAGATAAACAGCTCGTGGATCCAAGCTACTGACAACAAAAATATACACAAAAATAGAAAAGAAATCTGACGATTTGTTAGGTGACGATTAGTTTGTCTTTAGGGGAGTTAAAGGCGCCATAGAGGCATTTCTCACGCTTTGCTTGATAATGGGAGTGAGACGGAAGAAAATTCAAGACACTATCGAAGGATTTGTCGATCTAGCAATAGCAGTTGACAGTATGGAACGGAAGATGTTCGAAATTCTGAAAGAAATATGAATAATCCACGAGCAAAAACGGACAGTGCGTAGTATGTTGTTACGTACCAACCTGTATCAGGCACATAGCAGTAGAATTTCACAATAGCGAGACGTCGTTCATTTTGTGTTCCTAGCGGGAGTGTCAACAAGCGCGAAACGAAACGGCAGCGTTCCACCACGTTAGCAGATCAGGTGTAAAGCAGGACATCAACGATTTGCGCGAATTGGGTAGATAGCATCATCAGGAGCTTAGTAAAGCAATACGACTGTAAAGTGTCACGTGACCTTCTTACGTGAAGTAAGGGGCCGCGTCGCTAACGCATGAAGACATACTGAATATTGTTATGAACCCATCTGTTGGTACAGCAAATGTGTTAACCAAAAAGGGCGCGATATGAATCGCTGATAGATTCGTATTAGGAAAACCTATGCGGTCATTACAAGTGACTGTGGGTCAACACCAGCCGATATTTCACACTGTAAATACTCCAGCATTTCAGTTCAGAGGGGAGTTTGTCAGGAGGGTCGATGGCGTACAGGACGCGCGTACACGACTCCCTGACACGGTATTAACGATGGATAATATGTCCTTTTGTAGATTTCCTGCTCTTACTCAACACCGGCAACAGCCGCCGGAGAGATGTCTTCCTTTCCGTATTCACCAGCCACGAGTTCGGCGATGCGAACAGCTTCCAACGCAGATGGGGAGGCCTGTGGGTCTTCTGTGTCGACTTGGGCCAGGACACCAGCGTCCCCGACACTTCAGCGGAGCCACGGGGACTACCTACACGGCACGCCGGGGTCGGCGCACGTTTCGACCACACGGCAACCGTCATCGCAGTTCAGAGGGCAGATATAAGCCACAGTTGCAGGAGGGGTTCGTGGACCTCCTAGGCCGGCGCGTTAAGCCACATACGCACACGCCACCTTGTTAGAGGGTTGAGGGTGAAGACGCAGCATCCTGAGTAGCTGCCGTACGCTCGCGACACACCCGGACCAGCAGACGACGAGGACCGCCGTAGCAATGCTAAAAGAAGGATGTATTTGCAGAAATAAAGGGTTAAAAGTCAATCTTCTTTTACTGCGCCCGCAAGCGTACACAGGTTACTACCACTTTCTCTTCCCTGAGGAACCAGCAAGTGGTGTCAGATGTGGAATATTTTAGCAGGGTGCGACCATTGGGAGGAGTGGCAGATGGATGGTCTGTCAGGAAGCACTCAACCGGTTCGCCAGTCCATGCATAGTTCTCAGTATATCATGTGAGAAAAAGGCAAGCTGAGTTTCTCAACAGAGATTCGCTTTAAAACCATGAGGAATCATGCACATAAGTTTCTCAGTCTCGAGAAAGATTATTAAATTTGAAATGAGAATATGCCAAAGGATTCTACAGCAAACAGAAGTTAGGGATATAGGACAATAACTCCTTATCTAATCTGTGTAGCAGGAAAACACTCCTAGCCTTCTGGACTGATTTAATAACTTTGGTAATCACATTATTATAATAACAACATGATCGCTAATCTCCATGATCGCCTATTTGTGGCAGTGGATACACCAGTTCCCGTCAGATCACCTAAGTTAAGCGCTGTCGGTCGTGGCCGCCATTTGGATGGGTGACCATCAGGGCCTCCATGTGCTGTAGCCATTTTTCGGGGTGCACTCAGCTTCGTGATGCCAACTGAGGAGCTACTCGCCCGAATAGTAGCGGCCCCGGTCAAAGAAAACCACCATAACGACTGGGAGAGGGGTGTGCTGACCACACGCCCCTCCTATCTGCATGCTGAGCTGAGGATGACACGGCGGTCGGATGGTCCCGATGGGCCACTTGTGGCCTGATGACGGAGAGATATTTGTGGCTACAAGGTCTAAGATATTTCCACTACGTGTTGGTTGCCGAGCTAGCTGCTCAAGACAAGTTTCAGAAACGTGTTCTACAGTATTTCGCATGATAGTCTGTCTGTACCCCACACAATGAATCCATTGACGTTCCAGTCTATAGTCGGCAGGTTAAAGACACCTTTAACCAGTATTACACGATTTGGGTATTTACGTGTTGTTGACCGTACTTTCTTTGAATGACTGCAAAACTGCCATTCCAGAATGCGGCGGCCTGTAAAAACGCCCAACAGTTAACTTTGTTCCACCTACACCTGTTAAACTCGCCAAAAGACTACATTGTCACACACAACTTATATCTCAATAAAGACAATATTTTGGCCAACTGCAGTGGACACTCCCCATTTTTGGTCGCTAATCTGTCTTTCCGATATACTTTCCATTACTCTCTAAATATCTGAGAGCCTTCCGCTTTAGGTTTCAGCAAGCTCTCAGCACCAAGAATAATCTGAGCGTGACAATTTTCTTGGAAGGCAGTAAATACTTCGACTGTTTACTGATAAAATAGTGACAGTCGAAGTGTCCGTATTCGGGACGCCGTTTGACTTCCTTTCCTGCATATCTATTGACGAGCTTGCCCCTGAGCTCATCAAACTACTGCTTGGCCTAAAAATCCCTCATGTGCACCCCAAAATATTCTGCTACCAGAGCAGTGGCTTCCTTTGTGTAGAGACCACTGACCTATCAAGGGGAGTCCTATAAATTCCACCAAGATAACGCAGTTCTAGGAATCTGCAGCCAAGGCCATCACAGTCGATGAAGCATTTGGTTAAGACCCTCCGCTAGTCTCCAAACCAAAGGAGCCTGATCAAATCTGGGAACGCAGCAAACTGCGAGCCCTGCTTGCGTCCCACATGCGAGGCCAGGGAGGATTCTTCACCACCACCACCAGCCGCCTGTACGAACTGAGTATCGCCTCACAATCCATGCGACAAACATCGTTGTGCCAACATGAGCCACAACATATCAGACCTCTGTACCCTGCACGCTCTATAACCATAGGCAAGCCCGCCACCACATCTCGGATGAGGCGCCCAGGGAGACATACCTTCTGCACATTTCCTTTCTTTCCAGCCCTGAAAGCTATCTGTCTAAGTGGCGCCATAACTCGCCTAACACTGGAGATCCCAATAAATCGTGAACACCGCCACCCCTACCACCCCCACCCGCCCCCTGAGTCTGCTAGGACCTTGATGAAGAACGGCCACCTGTCCACTCATAGGGTGAATGGGCGAGGCCAGGCACCAAACCCCGCGTTGGCCCGTCGCGGGGAGCGACACGAACGCGTTAGCACCCGCCACTAACCCTGTTATGAGGGCGTAACCACTGCGTCAGGTGCACTAACAGGTGCCTCGGAAGCAGAGCCCACAGGCAAAGGAAGTGGCACCTGAGGTGTCCCATGCGACACGTCAGATTTTCTCCACCTCCTCTACAGCCCGAGGCAGCAGCCTGAAGGTGACTGTGCGTAGCCAAAGCAAATTCAGCTGATCGCGAACTGCGGCCAAATCCTCCTGCGTCAGCACACAGCATGCACGCATCCTAGCCATCCTAGCAAGATTAACTGAAGAAGTGAACTATAAAAGTAGACAGTTCTGGGTATGCAAGTGTCACCAAGAGACGCTGATGCTATAATGACCTATGTAGCTGGCTGTTCAATGAGTACCTATTGCGCTACAGACTGAATGAATTTACACTTAAAAACAAGAGAGATAAAACCTCTTAGAGAAACACGCACCAAATTTAACAAATACACTGCATGGAAGACATAGAGAAAGATAAACACTTCACTTGCCGCTCTGTAGACATATATCAACTGACAGCTAGACCCTATAGTTCCTACTATCAAGCTCGTAGGCTGCCATACCCCATTCTTCTACATTTCACTTACAACCATATTTCAGTTCTTCATGACTATTAGATTTCCGTATACTTATTGAATTACCTGTTCAGTATCGTCATATACCTTCTCCAACTCTTCATCTTCTGCTTACGACGTCAGCATGTATGCTGAAATATTAATGTTGGTGTATGTTTCCTGTCGATTTTGATGAGATCAAACCTATTACTGAATTCTTCATAGTAACTCATTGTCTGTCCTACCTTCCAGATCATAACAAGTCCTACTGCTATTATACCATTTTTTGCTCTGATGATATTACCCTATAAACGTCTGACCAGAAATCCTTATCTTCTTTCCATTTCACTGATGCCCACTGCAACTACATTGAGTTCTGTAATTCCCTTTTTTACATTTTCTAGCTTCCTTACCAAATTCAAACTTATAACATTCCTCTCCCTGGCTCGTAGAACGTCATCTTTTCTTTGGTTATTCAGTTCTTTTTCTCACGATCACATCCCTCTTGGCAGTTCCCTCTCTGAGTTCCGATTGGGGAACTAGTTCGGAATATTTTGACAATGAAGATGCCGTCATGACAGTCTTTCAATTAAAGGCGACATATCCTATGGATACACGTTACATGTCTGTGGCGCTATGGTTTCAACTGCCTTCTGCATGCTCACATCCTTTATCACTGCTGATTCTTCGCCAATTAGGGGCAGTTACCTACATAAAAGGCAAGAGAGTCTTCTAAACTTCAGTCCGCTTCTCCCACCTCTTTCACACGCCCGTTGGCAAAATGAGGGTGCCTTTTATACTGTAAGTGTTCGACAGCCTTGCTGATGATTTTTTTTTTTTTGGGGGGGGGGGGGGGGACCCGAGAGCGAGGACGTTTTCATTACGAACGAAAGATGTTACTGGTAGACCACTGGTACACATTAACCACACAATAAAGCTTGCCTCTTTAATCTGAAAAGTTCATTTAACTGCAGGTCAGTTTCTTATATTACCAAATTAAACAAAGTGCTAACAATCTGGAGGCAAATTAGCACTCTCGAGAGAAGCTGTAGCCCAAACTAATGTAAGCAAGCACCGTGTTTGCTCTTCTCGGAGAACGTTTCCCTGACCTCGTCTACTTCTTTTTTTTCTTTTGGCGCTCTATTCTTCAGTAACTGTGTCAATAAATTACGTGACCTGCCAACAGAAAGCCAAGGGCTTAATTTTTTTGTTTTGTTTTTCAAAGTGCGCCCAACGTTCCACAAGTTTTGCACTCCCATGGACCTGGCAACATTTAATCTGCCGTCCCGGCTTCACGCACTCTATTCTTTTACGACCAGGGTCTGCCCTGTCGTCAGCAAGCACCGCCGAAGACAGATTAATTTGGATAGGACACTGTGTAAAAAAATGCTCAGGTCTTACGTACTTCGATGTATTGCTGCAGACTATTTTGTGTGACCGATTCGGCAGACCGCTCTCCAGTTTCTTCGAAGAAACAACCTTGAAGCATCACCAATGCGCCATCGGCACGATGCCATGCCAAACCCAGGCCAACCTCTGTGAATGGGCTCTCCGGGAGGGTGGTGGCGGGGGCACTGCCCTGTGGATGCTACAGGGTTCTTTAGATCTCGAGCTAAACTGTCCCTTTGGTAATGACTCTGACGAGCAGGCCGTTTCTTGTTCCGATTACTCGCCAATACTTTTATCATTCTCCAGTCCAATGCAACATGCAAAACAAATAGACATAATTAATCGGGTTTTCATTATTAGAGATGTCACTTGACCTTTGCTATCGTTTGTGTTCCATTTTAACGTAAAAGGTGGCATTACTAGAGGAGAAAGGGAAGAAGTGTCTCCATTGCCTGATCGAAAAATGATTAACAGAAAATAATAAGATGTGAAATGGTAGTCTACTAACCAGCTTCTCGTTTCACATTATTCACAGAGTCGATACGCTACCTTCTATACACCCACCCAAATTATCTTTCCATGATTGCCGCCGTTTGTAGTGACCTCGTTTTTAGTGGATCAACCTTCTTTAATTGAAAATAGTTAATTGCGAATCTCCTGGTATATTTTACGTGGCAACGCAACACAATAATGGGCACCTGCGGGTGTATCGACTTCAGCGCCGATCGCAGCAGTAAACGGTGACACCGAGGCAATCTCTGCGGGACAACAAGGACAGAAAGCACTTTCAGCAAGAGCTCTTTAGTTAATTGAATCCCACAGCGGCAGACCACCTCCCACTCAACGTCCCAATCGGTCTTCGCATCCGTCTCGCCTTCTTCATCGTGTCTCGCAGTCGCAGATACTGGATCTGTTCTAAGACGAAGAAGACCGCGTGGATCGTTCTCGTGAAACAGAACCCGCCACCTCTCGCGCTCAGCAATTATGCAACCGGTAGTACCGCAATGCCGTCAGTAATTACTGGAGTGAACAAGAACCATAGCCTCAGGCGCGGAACGAGAGGGTATTCCAACTAAATTATCCTCCGCGGTTAAATACCGAAACACCAGAAGCATTTCTGGTCTTTGTAGAAACAAAGCTTTTACACTGAGTAACAGAATTAATCACTTTCGAAACACCTTACTGCCTCCCAGTGTATTCTCTAGTTTTCTGATTTTCGTACTGATTCACTATCCTACAGTGCTGTATTTCAAACGTACATGCTCAGACATTTCATCCTCGAAATAAGACCTATTCCAGTAAACTTCTTTTCCTTGCTTCATCTATCACGGATCGTTTTTCCATGGTAGCAGTATTCCTTTATGTCTTCAACATCGTCACGCATTTTGATTTTAAGTTCCTCGCTATTCTCATTTCTGCTACAACTCTCCACATTTGCTTTATTCCGGTTTACTCTGAATCCATATTCATTTTATTCCAGTGAACAAATCCAGTAATTGTTCCTAAATTTCACTGACGATAGAAATTTCATTTTCTATTCTTGTTGATATCCTTTTACATTGAATTTTAAACCCACTCTTGAACCGTTCTTTAATTTCCACCATAGGCTCTTCTAGGTATAGATTAAACAGTAGAGGCGAAAAACTGCCCTCCTATCTGACATCCTTTTTAATCCGAGCACATCATTGGTTCAAATAGCTCTGAGCACTATGGGACTAAACATCTGTGGTCATCAGCCCCTAGAACTTGGAACTACCTAAACCTAAGTAACCTAAGGACATCACACAACACCCAGCCTTCACGAGGCAGAGAAAATCACTGACCCTGCCGGGAAACGAACCTGGGAATCCGGACGTGGGAAGCGATAACGCTACCGCACGACCACGAGATGCGGGCAGCACATCATTCTTGGTCTACTAGTCTTATTGTTTCCTCTCGGTTATCGTATATAGTGTATATTCCCCGTCTTTTTCTATAGCTTACCACTGTTTTTCTCAGGATTTTGAATATCTTGCGTCGTTTTGTATTTGTCGAACGCTTTTCCAGATCGACAAATACTATGAACGCGTCTTGATTTTTCCTTACTCTTGCTTCCATGATCAACCCTAACGTCATACAATACCATATAAAACAGATAGTGGGAAAAGCAGACACCACACTCAATTTCATCGGAAGGATCTAAGGGAAATGTAACTCATCCACGAAAGAAGTGGCTTATAAGGCGCTTGTTCTCCCAATTCTTGAGTATTGTTCATCTATATTGGATCGCTTTTAGGTAGGACTGATAGAGGGGATAGAGAAGATCGGACGAAGAGCGGCGCATTTTGTCACGGGTTTGTTTAGCTGGCGAGAAACCGTTACGGAGATGCTAAGCAAACTCCACTGGCAGACAAGAGAGGCGTTGTGCATCACGGAGAGAGTTACTATTGAAATTTCGGGACAGCACTTTTCAGTATGAGTCGGACAACATATTACTTCCACCCTTACCACCCCACACCCCCTCCCCCAACACATACATCTCTCATATTCACTACAAGGAGAAAATTCGACAAATTAGAGCCAATAAAGAGGCTTAGCGACAATCATTCTTCCTACGCGCTATTCGTCAGTGGAACAGGGTTGAAGGGATCAGATAGTGGTACTGGAATACCCTCCGCTACACACCATGAGGTGGCTTGCGGAGTATATTATAGATGTAGACGAAGATGTTAGCAGCTTGGCTGCATGAACTGGTAATCTGATACTGCTAAACTTCCGTACTTGTCATCTTCGGACATTTGTAGATGGTGGTTTCGGGTTATGGTGATGGTAGAACGCCAGTCTCATACGTTCTGTGCACCGTCTTGAGCAGTTGCCACTTACTAATTCCTCCCTTCCCACCCCACACCCCCTCCCCCAACACATACATCTCGCATGTTGACCACAAGAAGAAAATTCGACAAATTAGAGCCAATACAGAGGCTTAGCGACAATCATTCTTCCTACGCGCTATTCGCCAGTGGAACAGGGTTGAAGGGATCAGATAGTGGTACCGGAAGTACCCTCCGCTACACAACATGAGGTGGCTTGCGGAGTATATTATCGATGTAGACGTAGATGTTAGCAGCTTGGCAGCATGAACTGGTAATCTGATACTGCTAAACTTTCGCACTTGTTATCTTCGGACATTTGTAGATGATGGTTTCGGGATATGGTGATGGTAGAACGCCAGTCTCATACGTTCTGTGCACCGTCTTGAACAGGCGTTTTGTTGCCACTTACCCCAATGATTGTAGAAATTCCTCTTTGATTTATGTTTCCCTTGTGTCTTATTTGTTCTCAAGTATTACTGAGCTCATTGAAATTCTGACTTTAATACAAGATCTCCTATTTCTTCTATATCGACTCCAGAAAATTTTGTAGTCTCGACCACGACTGTTTTTCGCAAGTATCCAGTTTATTATGCCTTGCTCGATCGGCCAATATCGGCCTCAAATGTCACTTATGTGCACAGTAGCTGTCGATGTGTTGTTCGTTTATCCCGCACTGTGTTAATGCCCTTGAAAATAGCCTTTAAGACGCAAATTGGCCAATCATGCGATATGATAAATTGAATACTTATGAAAAACAATCAAGATGGTAAACTTCAAAACTTCTCACAAATAGACGGGTGTGGTAGCCCACATGAAGAAAATGATCGAATTCCTTCTCCTACCACGGCATCACAATGTACTTCTCCCCAAAGCGGTCTTTTATGTACTTTTTCCACATCTCTAAATGTAAGAATGTAAATCTCATTGCGCTCTTAACCTACTTTTAATTTCACCAACGGTTGATTTTACTTTTCTAAGCGCTGAGTAAGTCCTCTTCAGGAGCACTTCTTTATCCATTTAATCTCCTTCTTACTGCAGCCATATTGCCTTGGTCGCCCTGCGCTTCCTATTTATTTCTTTGATAATTGGTTTATAATGCTGTATGTCTGTATTTCCTTGAACATCTTTGTACTTTCTTTAGTCATAGATCAACTGAAGTACTCCTTCTGTTATGCAAGGCTTCTTTCCAGTTACATTCATTCTACTTCACTTTGTTTGTCCAACATCCGTGATTGCGCATTTTAGAAATATCCACACCTCTTGAACTGAACTGCTCACTCTGGTGTTCCTTATCTAAGTATCCACATTGTCAGAGAAATTCAAATGTATCTCCCCATTCCTCAGAGCTTAAGTATTCCTTTTCCTTCCACAATGGTTCTTCTGATCGGCTCTCGTAAATTTCAGTGTATTCCTCATCATTATCAAAAGGTGATTTGCATCTATATCTGTACCTGGATATGCCTTATAATAAACAAATTGATTTCATATTATCTATCTGATCATTATGTAATCCACCTGGAACCTTCCAATGTCTCTGTGTCTTTTCTGTGTATTTCCTCCTGATTCTTGAATTACTGTATAGCTCAGTTAGCCTTAATGCACTCGGTTTCCCACCACCACGCCCATATTCCACCGTAAACCTATCTTCCATTACTTTCACTACAACGGCGATCAAATCCATCATGATTCCTCCACATACTTAATTATCCGTTCAGTGATATCATACACTTTGTCTAGCACTTCATCTTCTCCTTGTGACGTCGGCATATGTACCTAAACTATCGTTGTTGGCTTTGGTTTGCTGTTGAATCTGATGAGAACAACCTTATAACTGAATTGTTCACATAGCTCACTCTCTACTTTACTTTCCAGTTGATGAAGAACTTTAACCGCGATAGCGGATATTATCTGAGAGGTGCATGGAAACGATCGCTCAATGCAGAGAAGTAACAGAGACATATCTTGCAGTGTTTACGTTACTACGGTGGCGCCACCAGCGCAGACACCGACACTATCTAAGATAGCAGTATATAATCGCCGACCAGTCAGAAGCCCAGCTATCAGAAGCAGTCCACGGACTATATAGGGTCATCACAGCAACAGTGAAGGCAGTCAGTTGCTCGTGATGACGACGATGGAGGCTATCGTCGAAAGCTCGAGATTTTATCCCGAACTGAGGCGGCAATTAAACCGAGAATGTTTTACATATCAGTGGTATCGAGAAAAGCTTTGTTCTCATATTACTTTCCTGAATGGGGAGGATAATGCACGCCAGGTTCTCCAGCTAGAGAATATGAGCGTCAAATGTGCAAAGTTGCGGATGAATTTGGCATTTCTGCAACGCTGTCGCGTTAAGAATATTGTGCTTTAAGTTTGCTGTGGTTAAACTCCGTATCAGGTAGATTGGAACGAAGACGAATTTACGGAGGACCACCCGAGCGATTGTGAAAAAAAAAGGTTACGACACATAAGGTATGAACTCCAAACACGTAAAGAAATTTGGGTTTCTTGCAGCCGTGCAATGATTTGAGTCGTCGTATGAAACAGCACGCACAGTCGTCAACCTGTCAGACAAGAACCTGGAAAAAGGAGCCACCTCTGCTCTTAATAAAGGTTTGAATTTTTCTCCTACTTCACGTATTATATCCATCGTGGATCTTATCAGTGGAGTATGTAACACTTATACCAATTGTGAGTAGGTTTATTTCAAGTAAATGTGTATCTGAAATTTATGAAGTGTGCTTTCTGTGTTGTTTGAACTCCTTGATGTATGGCAGGAAAATTATAGTTTTGTAATATGTGTATATGAAAAAGTAAAAGAATATGTTGATATTTTAAATTATTATAATATGAATACATTTATGAAAGAAGTATGTTTGTTCAAAGCTGGTTCATTCTTACGGCACTTGTATTTGTAACATGTAAACGCTGTGGGGAAGTTTCTCCGCAACAAAAGTGGCATGGCGCGATGTAATAGGTGGGTTTACCGGTCGAGCTGAGTGGCTCCTTTGCTGTGAACGGCAGGCAGGGCGTGGCCAGCCTTAGCACTGTACACCTCGACGGTGCTGAGAGAGGCAATTGGAAGCTCCATGAGAAGGGATTTGCCTCAGATGTCGATCTGTCTATTACTTGGCGTTCACGGAATAATGGAATGGCTCTAACATGTTGAAAAAACGATTCCAACAAGAGATTTTATAAAACATTCACACGTCAAGAGCAGTGAGTAAGTTAGCCGCCATTTCGCCTGCTACTAATTTTCGACACTAGTTCACAGTCTTCATACATTCAGTTAAGTAATGTATATTGGCATGGACCAGTTAATTTGTGTGTTGTTTCAATAACAATCACATAAAAAGTCACCTAAGCCATAACTTCACTCCTGATCACGATACTACGCAGGGTCATCACTTAAGTGCCACTAAAACAGAGTATCTGATTTAAATGAACAATTCTGGCAATCATGTGTAAAAGTGATTTTTTGTCTAAACCATAAGGAAAAGCGAAAGTTAGAGTAAAATTTGGATGCTTGGTTATGGACTACTCCAACTGAAATTGTTAAGGTAGGGAGTTTAAGTACAAAAATGTAAGGATCTATCAATAGGAAAGTGGAAACCTTAATTACATAAAAACTAAAACCATAACAATGAAGTTGGATGGGTATTTGCTAAATTATCCTTAGTTTATTACAAAATATAGTTTTGTAGGATTACAGTACAAGATTGTGTAAACATTGTTGCCAAGAATACCTCCTTCACAGGTGATTAATGCACAATTACATATAACTCTTTTATGAACAATTTGCTGTAGTAATATTAGAAGTGAAGTTATGTACATTTCCATAGCGTAGTTTTGGTACCCATTATGAATGGTTGCTTTTGAAGTTAACTAAGCCCAATGTTGCATTTTATTACATTGGAAAGTAATTTAAATGAATGATTAGCTTTTAGAGATAGTTTTTACTTTTGCAATAAACAATTTCGAACATCTTGCACCATTTTACATTGTCAAACGCTTTTTTTCAGATCGACAAATGCTGTGGACCTGTCTTGAGCTTTCTTTAGTCCGACCACAACGCAGAATTGTCTCTCTAGTTCCTTTTACCTTTTCTAAACCCAAACTGATCGTCATCCAGCACATCCTCAATGTTCGTTTCCAGTCTTCTGTATATTATTCTTGTCAGCTACTTGGATCCATGTGCTGCTAAGCTGATTGTGCGATAATTCTCACGCTTGTCAACTCTTGCAGTCTTCGGAATCGTGTGGATGATATTTTTCAGAAAGTCAGATGGTATGTCGCCAGACTAAATCATTGTACACAATTACGAAAATAGTCGTTTTGTTGCCACTTCACCGAATGATTTTAGAAATTAAGATCGAATGTTATCTATCCCTTCTGTCTTATTTGATCTTAAGTCCTCCAAAGCTCTTTTAAATTCTCATTCTAATAGTGGGCTGCCTGTCTCTTCTGAATCGACTCCTGTTTCCTCTTATATCACATCATACCAATCTTCTCCCTCATAGAGGCTTTCAATGCATTCTTTCCATCTATCCGCTCTTTCTTCTGTATTTAGCAGTGGAATTCCCGTTGCACTCTTAATGTTACCACACTTGCTTTTAATGTCACCGAAGGTTATTTTTACTTTCCTGTCTTTTCTTTTTCGATTTCTTCACATTTCTCATGCAGCCATTTCATCTTAGATTCCCTGCATTTCCTATTAATTTCATTTCTCCTCGACTTGTATGTCTTTATTCCTGAGTTTTCCAGAACATTTTTTTTTTACTTTATCCTTTCATCGATCAAACAAAGTATGTCTTCTGTTACTCACGGTTTCATCACAGTTACCGTCTTCATATCTACGCTTTTCTTTCCAACTTCTGTTTGGGCCCTTATTAGAGATGTCCACTCTTCTTCAGCTGTAATGCCTACTGAGCTATTCCTCATTGCTGTATCTATATCCTTAGAGAACTTCAAGCATATCTCGTCATTCCTTAGTACTTCTGTATCCCACTTCTTTGCCTATTGATTTTTATGACTAACGTCTTTAACTTCTGCCTACTGTTCATCACCGCTGTATTGTGATCTGAGTCTGTATCTGCTCCTGGGTACGCCTCACAATCCAGTGTCTGATTTTGGAATCTCTCTCTGACCATGGTGTAATATAACTGAAATCCTCCCGTATCACCCGGCCTTTTCCAAGTATAGCTCCTATTCTTGAGATTCGTGAACAGAGTACTTGCTATTACTAGCTGAAGCTTGTTAAAGAACTCAATTAGTCTTACCCTCTCTCATTCCTAGTCCAAAGCCCATATTCTCCTGTAACCTTTTCTTCTGCTCCTTCCCCTACAATTGAATTCAAATCCCACATGACTATTAAATTTTCGTCTCCCTTTACGTACTATATAACCCTTTCAATATCCTCACATACTCAATCTCTTCATCTTCAACATGCAACTTTGGCATATATACCTGAACTATCGTTGTCGGTGATGGTTTGCTGTCGATTCGATTTTGATAGTAGCAACATTATCACTGAACTGTTCACAGTAACACATTCTCTGTCCTACCTTCCTATACATAACGAATTCTATTCCCGTTATACCATTTACGCTGCTGTTGATATTGCCCTATACCCATTTGACCAGAAATTGTTGTCTTCTATCCATTTCACTTCGCTGACCCCTACTATATCTTGATTAAGTCTTTGCATTTCCCTTTTCAGACTTTCTAGTTTCCTTTCTACGTTCAAGCTTCTGACATCCACGCCCCGATTCTTAGAACGTTACACTTTCGTTGATTATTCAATATCGTCTCATGGTAACCTCCCCCTTGGGAGTCTCCTCCTGGAGATCCCAATGTGAGACTATTCCGGAATCATGTGCTAATGGAGAGATCATCATGACACTTTTCAATTACAAGCCTCATCTCCTGTGGATACACGTTACGTGTACTTAATGCGGTTATTTCCGTTGCTGATTCTTCCGCCTTTAAGGGCAGTTTCCCACCTCTAGGACAAGAGAGTTCCCTGAAGCTATCGAACAATTCATGGAACCCATGAACAGCACACATCCGCACAACCGGTTCAATGTCGAGATTGAGAAGTCTCGGCACCTCTCTGTACTGCAAGCCAACTCGTACCAATGTATATCTTAAAGTACAGAGTGTCCATCATACTGTTCAGAAGAGAGCTGTTTTGAACACGTTGGTATACAGAGCGAAAAGTGGTTCTGAAGTAGGCGCTCCGAAAGAATGGCTAAGGTGTGCGCGATATCACGGCAGTGTTCTCCAGGAAAAGGAAACGTAAAAAAGCTGCACACTCACAGGATGAACCAACGATTGCGGTTATTGCCTTTTGTGGCACTACATTCAGTAAAAAGTGGTGAGGCCTGAATGGACGTGGAGTAAGACCGATATTTCGTCCGCCTAAGTTAATAAAGGTGACGGTGCTCCCTGTTAAGGACAGCCTCGGCCTCAGGGTCCCAGGAATTAAAAAAAATCTCCTGTGAATGTGTAAGAATTTATGTAGGTCAGAACATTTCTACCGTTTCCGACAGCTGTTCAGAATACTAACGACATATTCAAAATAGAGAACTGGAGAAGTCGGCAATTGCGGAACACAGCCTCATTAACAGACATAAAAGACTGTTTGATGGAACAAAAACTTTGTCCCGTTCTTCCACATACCGGGATTCTGTTATTAAGGAGGCTATTGAAATAAGAATGAATGAGAAGAACTTTAACGTGACAGAGGATATTACCTGAGCGGGGCATGGAAACGAGCGCTCCATGCGGAGTAGTAGCAGAAACATTCCCCCCAGTGTTCATGTTCCCACGGAAGGCTCTGAGCACTATTGGACTTAACGTCTGAGGACATCAGTCCCCTAGAACTTAGAACTACTTAAACCTAACTAACCTAAGGACATCACACACACATCCATGCCCGAGGCAGGATTCGAGCCTGAGATCGTAGCGGTCGCGCGGTCCCAGACTGTAGCGCCTAGAACCACTCGGCCACAGCGGCCGGCCTTGGTCCCCTAAACTTAGAACTACGTAAACCTAACTAACCTAAGGACATCACACACACATCCATGCCCGAGGCAGGATTCGAACCTGCGATCGTAGCGGTCGCGCGGTTCCAGATAGATCAGAAGCAGTACACGGGCTATATAAGGCTACTACAGCAACAGTATAGACAGTCGGTTGGTCCTGACGATAACGATGAAAGATATCATCGAAACCTCGAGATTTTATCCCGAAATGACGAGGCTGGAAAACCCAGAATGTTTTACTATCTCTGTATGATAGTATAAAAAATCTGTAATTTAAAAATCACTATAGTTCCATATTTCAAAAACACTCATATTTCTTTCTGAAATCATAAATTTGTGTATATTTGCATGTTAACGAAATACTTTATTTCATATCGTAACTGTCAGTAGATAATTTATCACTTTTAGCAAATTAAGTTTCAAAAGTGGCTGAAATAGTCGTGTATTATAATCTCGAACACAACGGTACAGTAGTATCCTAACAGCAACGCTAAACCAACTGAAAATGAATGCAAAGGAAATATTCCATTTCATCTCCGTAATAATAAAACAGTTGGGTGATGACGCAATCGATAAAAGTCGATCCGGTTCCGATCTCAGACTCGACCACCTGCTCATGCTCAGTCTGCTACACAATCTGTCTCTAATCTTCGTCCTAGTGGTAATGGAAGTGGTAGAGCTGCTTTGAACTGTGAGTGAACACAAGTGTGCAAGATTTAGTTTAACAACCCTACAAATGTCTTTAGTTAAAAATCAATGAGCTAAATAGCCAAAATAACAATAAACATTTATTAACAAGGTAATGCCCCCACAACAGAAGCGAAATGCAGTAAATGCTAGCTAACAGTTAAAGCCCACGGTGACTGCAAAATGCCTAGAGAATAAAACCAACAACAATAAAAAGTATGAAAGAGAGTGAATGATTTACACTGTTAACTCGCCGTAAATAAAGTCAGAGAACCAAATAAAATTATACAAAATATACAATAAACACGAAATTCATCTTTAGTTAATTAAATTACACACTTCCAAGCAATTAGAATTACCAAAATGTCTGACACATACCAACGAAATCATCAGCCTGACCAACTCAGTTTCGATTACTGAGTACCGCTAAATAAACCTACAGTCGATCTTAATGCATGTCCTCAAAATGAGGTGTGATCAGTCAGTTGCATCTAAATACCAAAAAATAATGTGCAATAATGAAAGTTCGCGAATACGTCTAGGTAACACACACACATCAAAAACAAGTTTGCATCACCCAAATTCCCAGAACTCCTGAAGACAGAAGTTGACTGTGGATACTGTATCACAGACAAAATCCCTTTGACGTCTCATAGATGTCACTGAACTCGCCCAAAGATGTAAACAATCATGCTTGAGCAGCGCCTATTAGACGGAGGGGGTCCGACAGCCGATAAGTTCCAGTCATTACACCAGAAAAGAGGTACACGGCTCAGATTGTCTGTGGTTCAACCATCCCTAGCCGGTCAATACCACAGTTCGATCACGTCCGCATTCTTACTTCATGCCAGTCGATGACATGCCTCGCTCACAGCGCCCAAGGGCACTACTGAAGTGGATGACCACTACCTTCGGATTATTGCTCTGAGGAGCCCTGAAAGCAATGCCACCATGTTGAAGAATGCCTTTCGTGCAACCACAAGACGACGTGTTACGACTCAAACCATGCGCAATAGGCTGCATGATGCACAACTTCAATGCCGACGTCCATGGCGAGGTCCACATATTTGCAAGCACGGCACCATGCAGCAGCGTACCGATGGGCCCAATAACATGCCGAATGGACCGCTCCGCATTATTATCACGTTCTCTTTACCAATGGGTGTCACATATGCTTTCACCAGACAATCGTTGGATACGTATTTGGAGTCGACCGGTCAGGCTGAACGCCTTAGACACACTGTATGGCGAGTACAGCAAGGTGGAGGTTCCGTGCTGTTTTGAGGTGGCATTACGTGAGGCAGACGTACGCCGCTGGTGGTGAAGGTAGACGCCTTAGCGGCTGTACGATATGTGAATCTCATCCTCTGACTGATAGTGTAACCATATCGACAGAATATTGGTGAGGCATTCATCTTCATGGACGTCAATTCGGGCCCCCATCGTGCACATCTTGTAAATGACTTTCTTCAGATAGCGACATCGCTCGACTAGAGTGGCCAGCATGTTCTCCAGACATGAACTCTATCTAACTTGCCTGGGATACAATCAACAGGGCTTTATATGGATGACGTGACCCACCAAACACTCTGAGGGATCAACGGCGAATCGCCGTTGAGAAGTGGGACAATCTGCACAAACAGTGCCTTGACGAACTTGTGGATAGTATGCCAGGACGAATATAGGCATGCATCAATGTAAGAGGACGTGCTACTGGGTATTAGAGGTACCTGTGTGTACAGCAATCTGGATCACCGTCTCTGAAGCTCTCTCTGTATGGTGGTACAACATGCAATGTGTGGTTTTCATGAGCAATAGAAAGGGCTGAAATGATGTTTATGTTGACCTCTATTCCAATTATCTGTACAGGCCTCGCACCTCTTGGAACCGAGGTGATGCAAAATCTTTTTTGATGTGTGTAATTAAGTGATTAACATTGCAAGATCACAAGCTAATGAAGCGCGAGGTAATCCATTGCAAATGTCAAATGCTGGTACATTAATAACCGGTGTAACCTTTAGAATGTTCAATGTGTGCATGCACACACACATGCATTGTGTTCTACACGTGCCAGATATCCCTTAATGGGATGAAGTTTCATGCTTTTGCACTTGGTCGGTTAATACGGTGACGGTTAAGGCTGTTCGTGAATAAATCTGCAGTTGTCGTCCGATGACGAACGATATATGTTCAACAGGAGACAGATCCGGTGACATGGCAGGCCAAGGGACATGTAGACGCTCTGTAGGGCATATTGGGTTGGAACAGCGATATGAGGGCGATCAATATCTTGTTGTAAACCACACACTTGACTGCTGTTCATGAATGCCAGCACGACAGGTCGAATTATTGTACTGACGTGCAGTTTTTTAGTTAGAGTGCGTGGAACAACCACGAGAGCGCTCCTGCTATCATACGAAATCTCACCCGAGCCACAGCTCATGACATAGATCCAATGTGTCTGGCACAGAGACAGGTTGGTTGCAGGCTCTCAACGGGCCTCCTTCTAGTCAACACGACCATCACTGGCAACGAGGCAGAACCACCTTTTATCAGAAAACACAAGAAGCCTCCACTCCGCCCTGCTGGAGCTCTTGCTTCAGGCCACTGCAGTCGCAAATGGCGGTAGTCTGGTGTCAATGGAATACACGATACAGGGCTCAGAACTGACCTTGAAGTAATAAATTTTAAATAGTTCCCTGTGTTACTGTGGTGCTAACTGTAGCTCAGATTGCTGCTGCAGACTTAGCAGGATACACCAGAGCCGAGCCATATGGTGAATACAGTGGTCTTCCCTCTCGGTTATGCCACGTGGCTGTCCGGAGCCTGATCTCCTTGCGATTGTACATTCTCGTGATCGCCGCTGCCAGCAATCATGTACAGTGGCTACATTTCTGCCCAGTTTTTCGGCAGTGTCGCAGAGGAAACATCCAGCATATCGTAGCTGTAATATACGATCTCGTTCATACTCAGTGAGGTGTTGACAACGGCGTCTTTATCGCCTTAAAGGGATTCCTGACTAACAGCAACTCACCACAACACAAATGTAACGAACGCTCACGGCCGTTACAATGTCTGTTTAAAGCAAACTATATTTGCACCCTCAGAAAGTTCTACTATCGCCACTCTTATGATACTGACGCTAAATTTGTGGAGACATCATCTTTCAGATACAGAAACATATCTACCAACTTTCGTTTATGAGTCACGACCACATTTTGGTGCTGTGATATTTTTTCCATCAGTGTACATATAACTAGATCTCATTATGAGTGTTGCTGAAGTGGGAGAAATACAAGAACCTTAGTGGACATTTTATGGCACTGAACTTTGCCCAGTATCACCGACGTGAAAGCACATATTGTAGATGGTCGACTCTCTGACATAAAACTTATTAGGGTGAATAATATTTGACGATTCGGTGCGAAGACAGCACTTGGGGGATTTCTAGTTTTGCCGTTGTCAAATTCAGAAGATTTTTTGGCTTACTCCGCTTTTCTCACATGTAGTCACCTTCACATCTTAGTTTTTAAGGGGCTACACTTCGTTTCTGTTTCATCGTCGGTAGGTTACATGTCGGGCAAGTATCAAAGATGCGACGTTATAAAAATTTAGGTTAATAACAGACTGGTGTGACTAATAAGCGTCACAAAAAAACGTATTTTTGCATATATTAGATTGCTCTTGGTATAGCGAAACAACTGACCACATTAATCAACACTAGACATAAGTGTCTTATTTGGGAGTTCCGCGATCGTTCATTAAATAAAATATGGCGTTTCACATGAAGACTGTTAATGGCGTTCTGGTGTGGCACTGCAGATGATCTGTATTTTCTAAATAACAATAACCTGCCACATTGACTGTTGTCAGCCGGACTAAAATGTTGTTTTAATTTTTGTTGTTCACTATTGCATAGTATTTGGTGCGGAGCCATTTTAGTGCCTGAAGCGTTGTACCTGCCGTTGTCACTTGGTGAAACCTTGGGACACAGACTGCACTAACAAGGCAAGCAAGATGAATATGTGAGCCACATCACCTCAGACGCGCGATGCAACACGTGGAAAGCGTTTTGAGGAGAGGTTTGCGGAAGAAGCGTCACGAATCACACTCTAGGAGAAGTGACACGTCCGGAAAAAGAGGTCCGGTAAGGTCTTTCTCTCACACAGCACCAGAGTGACGGATCGAATCTGCCGCATTATGCGCAGATATGGCGTAAAGACTGTATATAAACCATCAAAAAAGATCAGAGAGTGATTGAAATCGCCAAAGGAGAAAAGTTTCCGTTTACTGTGGCGGGAATATAGGCCTACCGTTTACAATGTACAGTGGAAAAGTCTTTGTTGGAATGCCGGACGATCAATCAACACCAGCAACACCGAACATAAGTGGAGTAGCAGGTAGAGCAATAGGCTACAAAGAACGACCGTTGCAGGTAGCAGGGGAAGAAACAAAGCGCAGTGTTATGACGTTGACATCGGACGTTGGCGTGCCAGATACATCCGAGGGTTGTTCGGAAAGTAAGATCCGATAAGTCACGAAATGGAAGTTATTTACAGATGTGTTGGGCATTGTCTCTAGTATGCCTGTAGATATTGTCACGTTCTGTTTCTAATTCTGAGCCCACAGTGAACACTCTAAGAAGCCTAGAACAATGGCGTGTCCCGCCAAGTATGCGTGTCCACTGTGCGGTTCCATCGGATTTCATACGACCCCACATAACGTACATGTCGTTCATTTCATTCATCATTACAATTATCGGCCTCTCTCTGCAGGGACAATAAGGACGCTTCTATAGCGTTTTCGGTGGGAAGTGTCTGATCATCCACCATACACCCAGACTTAGCTCCATTTGATGTTCATCTCTGTTCACATGAACCGCTGTCTATGAGGACAACATTTTGGCCTTACAATGAACTACAGACCAGTGAAGAGAAGTGGCGGAAAGCACAGGCGGCTGCCTTCTATGACGGGGGTACAGCGCTACGACAACTATCTAAGTCTGATCGGCGACTATATAGTGAAGCAGCTGGACTGTTTAGCGAACTGTTGCAAATAAACATTTTTACTTTTCAGTGTGGTTTCTATTTAGCGACTGGTTGGACATAAGTTTCCGAATAATCCTCACGCAATCTACGGCCAGCCACTAGTGCTGGCTAAATGTCAGGAAAATTATCAAACAAACGTCAAGCAACAACGCGGTACTGACGCCTACAGACAGTTTGACATTGCAGTATTGTTGAAATCCAAATACGAAACTAGAATGGAGAGAAAGAAATGTCAAATTAAATATGAGCAAATATAACAGACTTATAAAGTATGAGCTGTCTAACATATATATATATATATATATATATATATATATATATATATATATATATATATATATATATATCTTCAAAAACTTACATCTGTCATTCATTCTTAAAAAGCGGTAGGGTTGCCTAGTACAGATTAAAAGACATGTAAAATTAAATATTCGTCAGCATACAATAAGGGACCTAGAACATATTATAAAATGGGTAGTATAATACTTAACAAACACAATAATGTACCATATTGTAATAAATATGTAATATAACAAATAAATGTCATACAATATTTTACCGTGTAGCCGGAACCTGAAATAGACAATGCGGCACCAACTGTTTCGTGAACAGCTGTGATGCAGCATTCCATTTCCAAGTAAAGACATCAAGGAAAGAAAGCGACACCTCATGATCACCTGTTCAGAGATACACTAGAGCGACAAGATATACTCTGTGTGCCATACAAATACGAATGGGGGCAACTAAGATTTCCTACGCTGTGTGATGGGATGATATTACATAATAGATCAACACAAAAGGTTTGATCCTGTTTTGTATTCATTGGACTGAGTGTCATGCTTCAACAAAGGCACCGTGCAGTGTTTATGAATATCTGACTAGGGCAGTTATTTTTGGGACGTTTTCCATGCTCGGTAACTCATGTGTCCAACACTATCGAATATCAGCCAATGTGAACAGCCGAAACGCATCATTGGAAAGTGAATAATACCTAAACCTCGAAACCAGGACTTAGTTTCTTCAGAGACAAATTGTTCCACTCCAAATTAGCCCACAAAGCAAAACAGAAACATTAAAAATGCAATGTCTCACAGAGCAAGTAAACTAGAACCAGAAAAAATATATCACTGCATTTACGACTCTGTTCCACAATGATGTCATACATTGAAACACTGACAATATGTAGTAGAAGTGGATGCAACAAAACATAATTAATTGCACTCAACTACACAGCTGTATCAGTACACACATTTTCATTGTGGATACACATACACATTCACAAATATTAATCACTATTTAACAGAAACAATAGATCTGTGATTACATCACTCCAATGTGCCAGGTACAAAGCCAATGACGTGGTTGTTAAGGCTCACCAATCCAATAAACAACTTTAAAGAAAATCATGGTGGAAGGAATGGGCCCTAGGTTCACCTTCATTTGCAACACCTTACAAAGTTTTCAGTTTCTCGAAACACATTTAATTCATTCAAATAGTCTTACGATTTTACAAAATACAAACGTACCAAAGTATCCCAGTTAATACAAAACAAAGGAATCAGTGAACCGGACATTTATATTAATTTTTCAACAACAAAGAACTTATTTATATAATTGATAATTTCTTAAATTCAATTTTATAGAAAATTTCAAATAAAGGATAATAATGGAAGAACTAAACTGAGAGTTTCTATGGAGTGGGCATCCAGATTAGATTTTCAGCGAAAGTTCTTGGGAAAATACAAGATTTGTTAAGTTCAATTTTACCAAAAATTTTAAAATGATGGATAAAGAGCCTGATTTATATTAAATAGCAATAATTCAAGAGATGAGGATTTAATTTAAATTTTCAGAAGCTACGAATTCCCTAGGCCATGTAAACTGCAAGGACATACAGAATATACAACACTTTCAACCATGATTAATCAGGCGTGGGGCCTTCAACCATGAACTAAGGAAACCCTCTGTATAAATTGGGGCCTCACAGAAATAGTTCTGAACAGTTAAAATTAAACACAGACTCCTGAGGCGGGACAGGTGTAAAACATAAAAGGTATTTAATTGTGGCACCCAAGTGATGAGCATGACCTCAACAACGGAAAGTTTAAGTAGCTTCCAATGGGAAAGGAAATATAATTTACAGTAATCAATATTGCTCAAACAAACACAATTAAACGTAGGTATAAATACAGCAAGCAGGGGAAAGAAATATCACAGACACATGCTGTGTGCTGAGCACCATGACCACATGGATGGACCCCAAAAGGAAACGTCACAGCCAAAATATGGGACAAGGGATGGTCCTGGCATTCGGCCGACTCCGAACGTATTTACCACAGCACAAACATAAACAGGGAGCATCGGCGTGCCCACGGTACCGACTGCTACAGCAGCCCTTGAATGCACTGTAGCGCAGAAGTATGGGAGACCCAAAATTCTAATAATTACGACAGTATCTTAAATTTTGTCTGTACACTGACAATCGCACTCTTAATAATTACAAATAAGGTAGCCAAGACGTCTTAGAAAATAATATTGAAGTCCAATAGAATAAGAATCAAATAAGATAAGGATCTGCTAAGGCCTAGGATGCTGATCAACACAAATTTTAATCGTTGCTCACTATTTGCCATTTGAAACTCGACTGCTACTCCCATCTGGCTTATACCACGTCCATTACACAGGCCCACTGTAATCTGCATATGAAGTTACAATATACCTTTGTTGGGCCAAGGCTTGTCAGTAACTAAAACAGTTCAGTACCATGCGTTACACAAGGTATAACATCATACTTCAAAAATTTTTCTTAAATTGATGGTTTGATTAACATTATACACAAGACTTAAAAACTCGTTTGCCAGTCCAAAGAGTACAACGTCGTGCCCACATTTATGTGAACACCGTCATATGGTAACTCTTAATGTTACCTTTCATATCTCTTTTGGCTGCAGACTATTCCGAAGGTCATTGCTACTTGGCAGACAGCAAACTCTTACAGCCATTAAAGGATATCTTTTCTTTCCTTTGTTGTGTTTCTATGCCCCACGTGGGGCGGGCTGGCAGCAGCATATGATCTGCTCTTCAGCCGAAAGGCAGTAATGATACAAAGAAGACATTTAAAAGAACAGAATGGAGAAAATATGGCGTAAATAGATATAAAAAATGGGAAACAGTACGGAGGAGAACAGACGAAAAGGGGTGGCCACTATAAAATGCAGATAAAAACAGAAAACAAAGTAGCACACACAAAAAACAACACACTGGGATACTTAAAGAACACAAATTGAAGTTGACTGCAGCATAAGACTTCGACGGACGGCGAAACACATGATGAGGACATACAGGAGGCATATGGGGGAAGGAAGGTGGATACGGAAGGCAAGATGGAGTGCATGGTGTTCAAGGATTTGGAGGGCCTTGTAAAAGCAGGGAAGGGGAGGGTGGAGATCTAGGCAACGCTTGCATAACAGAGGAAAGGACGAATGCTGGATTTGTAGGTGTGAAGGATGGTGGAAGGATGCAATTCCCATGTCTGGCCAGAAAGGAGATTCAGAATTCGGAGGTGGGAATGGGCTTTCTGCCGGATGGTCAGGAGGTGAGAGGTCAAGGATGCAATGTTTTTTTCTTTATTGGATTTCAGTTCTCCCCCCCCCCCCCCCCTGGGCTGGCAGCAGCTTAATATGCTGCTCTACGTCCTACAGAAAAGTTAAGAAAGACAATGAGAAAATGAGAATAGAAACAAACAGGAAAAACAGGCGATGAAATGGTGACACCGTAAAGAACTGTAAAATGGCGCTAAGGTTTGGAACTTAAAATATAAAATCAGTGTGGTGACGATGCGGATGAAGAAGTAGACAGGAACGATTAAAAAACACTGTGACAGTCTGCTTTCTGTTCGCATGAGATAAAAAACACCACTAGCGAGAGAATGGTGGCTGTTCGCAACACTGACAGGGGATACACAACACTGAACGCTCACTTATAATAACACTATAATGGTGACACGGCGGCAGATGTGGGGGGGGGGGGGGGGGGACCCGGACCTATGACAGGGAAAAGGGGGAGGAGTGGACAAGAAAAAGGGAGCTTCTTTACTGCCCCCACAGAGGGCGGCTGAGAATTGACATGAAGTGGGAAGTGCAGTTATGTTAGGTGGGTTGCATTCATTAAGGCGAAGCCTCTCAGCGGGCCCTCGTATTTGGCGGGAGATACTGTTGCTTCAGGCACCTTTACTCGTTCACAGTGCGCTGACAACTGAAAAGAGCGTCTTGGTGCTATCGAGGGTCACACTAGATACACTACTCAACACATCTGTGCAGAGCTTCTTTAGGTTTTCACTGTGGTGTACATTTCGTGACTGATCGGAACTTATTTTCTGGACAACCCTCGTATGAGTCCATCTCAGAGTTCTTCATGTGCCAATTCTAAGTGGTCGCCCGCTTTCACAGCAAATCAACGCAAACAACAATGTATCAGTCATATATGGCTACATCACAAGCAAAAGATTAAGCGATAAAGTACATCAGAACACTGAAACACATCGTTTCAAGGGAAGTAAAAA
Organism: Schistocerca gregaria; assembly: GCF_023897955.1. NCBI lineage: Eukaryota > Metazoa > Arthropoda > Insecta > Orthoptera > Acrididae > Schistocerca > Schistocerca gregaria. The sequence goes on from NC_064922.1 coordinate 749,128,014, forward strand.
TATAATAACCATTCATGACAGGGACAGGAATAAAGGACAGGGATGAGGAAGAACATCAGCCCAGTAGTAGGAATGACCGAGGAGAAAGGCATACTGCTTTCAGCAACAAATTTCCGATGGTCTAAGCAAATTTAAAACCAAGAGTGGAGAAGGTATACTTGGAGAAGACCTGGATACATGGGCAGATTACAGCTGACTTACTACCAAAAAGTATTTACTAACTGAGGATGACAGCTAAGACTGTTGAAACCAGTTGTCTTGAATAAAAAATATAAAAAATATTTTGTGCGATGTTGTATTTTGAATTGTTTTTAAAAATTACAACAGATCGCCCTTGATTACTCTCATATTGAAACAATTCAGTTTACATCACAGTCTGACAAAAGAAATTCCAGAGTATTCCAACATTTTTGGAAGAGCTTAGGACAGTACATGCAGGAAACCTCCACTGCTGCTCTAGGCAAGATCCTTGTCGAAGCGGTTTGCCATTAACTTACAAACTGTTTTGATGTGCCTGTTCAACGTAATGTTCCGTTGTGTGCTGTTGTGGATGAAAGGAAAGGAAAAGGTGATACCAATTGCTGGGACACGGCTTATTTCTCTCGAATGGCATCAAGAAGGGAACCAGGATTAATGTTCCCATTTGACGGGCCAAAAGCGTCACTTGCCCTCACATAACGAGAAACTATAGAAAGGTTCTGGAATTTAATCCAGAACACCGGCGCAAAGGATGGTGATCAGTAACTTTACGCCACCAGTTCTCCTAAGCTTGACAGCCAAATGCTGGCGATGAAAATTCTATGTACCACCCAGATTCTAACTGGGGTACCTATGAGTCAAGCACCATCACTCAATGTGGCGTTAGCAGCCTCAACTATGGAGGAGGGCCAGGGTGAGAGATTCACAAATCAGACAATAGTATATAGTGTGTGCCCATGTGGAGATATAGACTGATATGATAATTTGACTAAATATACTAATAAACAGGTAAAACTACAAGCCACTGATTTTGTCATAATGATGCAGAGTAATATGAAATTTAAGAGAATCGTCCAGAACAATCAGTGTGGAAGGGTGCGAGATAGAGTTGAGAGATGGTGAGGTGCGTTTGAAGTCATATACAGTTGAAGATATTGAGCTAATGAATATCGTATTGGACAGTTCAGTGATACAATACCCCTGTGATATTTACAGTTCTGAAACCTGTGACCTGTACAGTAAAGAGACTGCTGCCTATAAGATCATGTGAAGTATTTCTACAAGTTTGCACAGTGAGGACTAACATATGATTTTAAACCGGGGTGTCCCAGAAAACTATGAACTATGGGTACCTAAGCTATATAGTGACAAAGGTGCTCATCCAAATATGTAATGACATTTATATAGTAAAATGCTTATTTGATATTACAATAGTGAAGCTATAGTCACAGTACATCAGTTTCTTTTTCAATTAGAAAAAGGGTTTGTATTACCGATATCAGCGGACTACGTCATCATTTTTAAATGTAAGACATCAGTTGGACAATATATAATGGGAATTGTGGCCACATATCTGACAACAAATACGAAAAATAATGATTCCAGGCAACCGAGGCAACATTGACACAACCAATTCACTACAAGTTATACCCATGCTTGCCCATTAAAACTGGTAATGTGACCCCCTTTTTGAAGGAAAAAAATTTATATACTGTGCCTGTGGATTCACTATCATAGTGTCAAAATGGTTTAATTGGCTCTGAGCACTATGGGACATAATTTATAAGGTCATCAGTCCCCTAGAACTCAGAACTACTTAAGCCTAACTGACCAAAGGACATCACACACATCCATGCCCGAGGCAGGATTCGAACCTGCGACCGTAGCGGTCGCGCGGCTCCAGACTGTAACGCCTAGAACCGCACGGCTACCCAGTAGTGTCAAATAAACATTTAACTAGTCGCACTCATTTACGACGATTATCTCAGAACATAGGATCTATTTAGGGCTAAGGTGCGTGGACATGATTGCAATCACTGCATAGGCAATACAAATAACAGTAAAGGGCACATAGGTGCAAATGAATCGTGGAACATACATGATAACATCTCGGCACAATTCAGTGGAATTGGTGCTGAAATGGTACGAGCTGTGCCCACGTAAATCGCCGATGCTGTGTTGGTTAATAAATTAAAGAAAAGACAAGGAAAGGCACATATTAGGACCAGGTCCCTTGCCTCAGCACATGTTGAGATGAAGTAGATGACTGCATGAATTAATTCAGAGAAGGAAAAGTCCGAGTAGGAACAAATAATTTTGCCCTACCATCATCACATCATAAGCAAACGCGGGTCATGATTACCACCAATCTAAAGCTCAGTTGCAGGAGTGTTGGAGGAGAGTTACAAGTTGAGTCGTAGCTCCCATGTTCTAGGTCGAAATCCACCGTCTCTCCAGTTTTAAGGCAATAACATTTCGCCCTCTGAAGATCCAAAATGGAGTGTTTATCTGCTATACTTCTCAAAGTTTTGCTGTTTATGCTGACACTGTATTCTCATTAGCCAATGGCTATGCGTAACCCAACTTTCTATCAATGAAAGATTTATAATGATTCTAGATCCTTTCTTCTACTAAAGAAGACTAATCAATAATAAATAGTGCCCTCTTAAAGTACGACAGAAAGAAGAAATTCCTTTTTACTATGAGAGTGGTTTCATGTTTCAGGCAATGACCGTGACTGCACGTAGACACTCACAAGTCCTCAACCCTGCTACAAAAACAATTTCGGTGTATCTGTCTGCGTATTGCTATAAAAATTTAAACCCCAGTTACTGCTGGCCTCCTTTGATTCCAACATTTTCATCGTTTTGAGTACCATGTGTTTTCGCATTCCCTTGCAGATATCTATATTTTAGAAATCATTCTTTACACTGCTTCTTACAGTGGAAGTTCACAGCCTGCGGAATTCCACATTCTGCCCTCTACGGAGCTCTTATTGGAGTGTGGGGCACCGTATCTTGACAGCACCCGTCCTTTGAGTGTATACCCGACTGGAACTCTGCGTTTCGGAACAGTTGTACGACTCGCTTCAAGTTGTGACCCTGCAATTCGCACTCTCCTACGTTCATCCAGCAGATCCAGCCTACGGATATGGGCATAAGCGCAAACTTTTTTTTTTGGGGGGGGGGGGGGGGGTTTCGTCAGACTTATGACAGGTTTCCTCCCCCCATGAACCATGGACCTTGCCGTTGGTGGGGAGGCTTGCGTGCCTCAGCGATACAGATGGCCGTACCGTAGGTGCAACCACAACGGAGGGGTATCTGTTGAGAGGCCAGACAAACGTGTGGTTCCTGAAGAGGGGCAGCAGCCTTTTCAATAGTTGCAGGGGCAACAGTCTGGATGATTGACTGATCTGGCCTTGCAACATTAACCAAAACGGCCTTGCTGTGCTGGCACTGCGAACGGCTGAAAGCAAGGGGAAACTACAGCCGTAATTTTTCCCGAGGACATGCAGCTTTACTGTATGATTAAATGGTGATGGCATCCTCTTGGGTAAAATATTCCGGAGGTAAAATAGTCCCCCATTCGGATCTCCGGGCGCGGACTACTCAGGAGGATGTCGTTATCAGGAGAAAGAAAACTGGCGTTCTACGGATCGGAGCGTGGAACGTCAGATCCCTTAATCGGGCAGGTAGATTAGAAAATTTAAAAAGGGAAATGGATAGGTTAACGTTAGATATAGTGGGAATTAGTGAAGTTCGGTGGCAGGAGGAACAAGACTTCTGGTCAGGTGACTACAGGGTTATAAACACAAAATCAAATAGGGATAATGCAGGAGTAGGTTTAATAATGAATAGGAAAATAGGAATGCGGGTAAGCTACTACAAACAGCATAGTGAACGCATTATTGTGGCCAAGATAGATACGAAGCCCACACCTACTACAGTAGTACAAGTTTATATGCCAACTAGCTCTGCAGATGAAGAAGAAATTGAAGAAATGTACGATGAAATAAAAGAAATTATTCAGATAGTGAAGGGAGAGGAAAATTTAATAGTAATGGGTGACTGGAATTCGAGTGTAGGAAAAGGGAGAGAAGGAAACATAGTAGGTGAATATGGATTAGGGCTAAGAAATGAAAGAGGAAGCCGCCTAGTAGAATTTTGCACAGAGCACAACTTAATCATAGCTAACACTTGGTTTAAGAATCATGAAAGAAGGTTGTATACGTGGAAGAACCCTGGAGATACTAAAAGGTATCAGATAGACTATATAATGGTAAGACAGAGATTTAGGAACCAGGTTTTAAGTTGTAAGACATTTCCAGGGGCAGATGTGGACTCTGACCACAATCTATTGGTTATGACCTGTAGATTAAAACTGAAGAAACTGCAAAAATGTGGGAAATTAAGGAGATGGGACCTGGATAAACTGAAAGAACCAGAGGTTGTACAGAGTTTCAGAGAGAGCATAAGGGAACAATTGACAAGAATAGGGGAAAGAAATACAGTAGAAGAAGAATGGGTAGCTCTGAGGGATGTAGTAGTGAAGGCAGCAGAGGATAAAGTAGGTACAAAGACGAGGGCAGCTAGAAATCCTTGGGTAACAGAAGAAATATTGAATTTAATTGATGAAAGGAGAAAATATAAAAATGCAGTAAAAGAAGCAGGCAAAAAGGAATACAAACGTCTCAAAAATGAGATCGAAAGGAAGTGCAAAATGGCTAAACAGGGATGGCTAGAGGACAAATGTAAGGATGTAGCGGCTTATCTCACTAGGGGTAAGATAGATACTGCCTACAGGAAAATTAAAGAGACCTTTGGAGAGAAGAGAACCACGTGTATGAATATCAAGAGCTCAGATGGCAGCCCAGTTCTAAGCAAAGAAGTTAAGGCAGAAAGGTGGAAGGAGTATATAGAAGGTTTATACAAGGGCGATGTACTTGAGGACAATATTATGGAAATAGAAGAGGATGTAGATGAAGACGAAATGGGAGATACGATACTGCATGAAGAGTTTGACAGAGCACTGAAAGACCTGAGTCGAAACAAGGCCCCCGGAGTAGACAACATTCCATTAGAACTACTGACGGCCTTGGGAGAGCCAGTCATGACAAAACTCTACCAGCTGGTGAGCAAGATGTATGAGACAGGCGAAATACCCTCAGACTTCAAGAAGAATATAATAATTCCAATCCCAAAGAAAGCAGGTGCTGACAGATGTGAAAATTACCGAACTATCAGTTTAATAAGCCACGGCTGCAAAATACTAACGGGAATTCTTTACAGACGAATGGAAAAACTGGTAGATGCAGACCTCGGGGAGGATCAGTTTGGATTCCGTCGAAATGTTGGAACACGTGAGGCAATACTGACCTTACGACTTATCTTAGAAGAAAGATTAAGAAAAGGCAAACCTACGTTTCTAGCATTTGTAGACTTAGAGAAAGCTTTTGACAATGTTGACTGGAATACTCTTTTTCAAATTCTAAAGGTGGCAGGGGTAAAATACAGGGAGCGAAAGGCTATTTACAATTTGTACAGAAACCAGATGGCAGTAATAAGAGTCGAGGGGCATGAAAGGGAAGCAGTGGTTGGGAAAGGAGTGAGACAGGGTTGTAGCCTCTCCCCGATGTTATTCAATCTGTATATTGAGCAAGCAGTAAAGGAAAGAAAAGAAAAATTTGGAGTAGGTATTAAAATTCATGGAGACGAAGTAAAAACTTTGAGGTTAGCCGATGACATTGTAATTCTGTCAGAGACGGCAAAGGACTTGGAAGAGCAGTTGAACGGAATGGACAGTGTCTTGAAAGGAGCATATAAGATGAACATTAACAAAAGCAAAACGAGGATAATGGAATGTAGTCAAATTAAATCGGGTGATGCTGAGGGAATTAGATTAGGAAATGAGACACTTAAAGTAGTAAACGAGTTTTGCTATTTAGGAAGTAAAATAACTGATGATGGTCGAAGTAGAGAGGATATAAAATGTAGACTGGCAATGGCAAGGAAAGCATTTCTGAAGAAGAGAAATTTGTTAACTTCGAATATAGATTTATGTATCAGGAAGTCGTTTCTGAAAGTATTTGTTTGGAGTGTAGCCATGTATGGAAGTGAAACATGGACGATAACTAGTTTGGACAAGAAGAGAATAGAAGCTTTCGAAATGTGGTGCTACAGAAGAATACTGAAGATAAGGTGGATAGATCACGTAACTAATGAGGAGGTATTGAATAGGATTGGGGAGAAGAGAAGTTTGTGGCACAACTTGACTAGAAGAAGGGATCGGTTGGTAGGACATGTTTTGAGGCATCAAGGGATCACAAATTTAGCATTGGAGCGCAGCGTGGAGGGTAAAAATCGTAGAGGGAGACCGAGAGATGAGTACACTAAGCAGATTCAGAAGGGTGTAGGTTGCAGTAGGTACTGGGAGATGAAGCAGCTTGCACAGGATAGAGTAGCATGGAGAGCTGCATCAAACCAGTCTCAGGACTGAAGACAACAACAACAACATGACAGGTTTGAGGCGGCCCGCCCAGTATTCCTGTCCTATGATATGCTCTTCACCTAAGAATAGCACTCGCATCCTATGTCCTCTATTATTTGCTCGATGTATTCTGATCTCTGTGTTGCTCTACAGTTTTTGCTCTCTACAGCTCCAACTAGTACCATGAAAATCATTGTCTCATGTCATTACAGACATCCCTTCTCCTTATCAGTGTTTTCCACATATTCATTTGCTCTTCGATTCTGAACATAACCTCCTCATTCCTTACCTTATCAGTCCATCTAATTTTCAACATTTGTCTGTAGCACCATATTTCAATTGCTTCGATTCTCTTCTGTTCCGGTCTCCCTCAGTCCATGTTTCACTACCATACAATGTTATACTCCAGACTTACATTCTCAGAAATTTCTTCCCCCAAATTAAGACCGTTATTTCATATTACTAGACTTCTCTTGGCCTAATATGATGACCAACTGAAACCCTCAGATGCCGACAGGTGTTGTTGATATACCTCGATGTGGACAGTTGAAAATGTGTGCCCCGAACGGGACTCAAACCCGGGATCTCCTGCTTACATGGCAGAGGCTCTATCAATCTCTTTTTTTGAATTTTTTTTATTTTTTTGTTTTTTAAATACAGTTTGACGCGAGCAGGCGACTATAAGTTTAGAACGCAACACACTTGCCACATTTGTTTTTAAATGAACCGCTGCAGGAGCAGGACGACGGGTAGGGCAGGGATCGACACCCGAAGCCTGGCCATCTCGCCGCCACGCCCATGCAACGTGTTCGAGTTCGAAGATCGAAGGATCAGGAAGGGGATGTAGTGGGTTTGTCGATGTTGGTTTATTTATTTACTTCTTTAATTTTTACAACTTTTTTAATATTTTTTTTATTTTCATTCTGTATTGTATTTATACACTCCTGGAAATTGAAATAAGAACACCGTGAATTCATTGTCCCAGGAAGGGGAAACTTTATTGACACATTCCTGGGGTCAGATACATCACATGATCACACTGACAGAACCACAGGCACATAGACACAGGCAAAAGAGCATGCACAATGTCGGCACTAGTACAGTGTATATGCACCTTTCGCAGCAATGCAGGCTGCTATTCTCCCATGGAGACGATCGTAGAGATGTGGAACGGCTTGCCATGCCATTTCCACCTGGCGCCTCAGTAGGACCAGCGTTCGTGCTGGACGTGCAGACCGCATGAGACGACGCTTCATCCAGTCCCAAACATGCTCAATGGGGGACAGATCCGGAGATCTTGCTGGCCAGGGTAGTTGACTTACACTTTCTAGAGCACGTTGGGTGGCACGGGATATATGCGGACGTGCATTGTCCTGTTGGAACTGCAAGTTCCGTTGCCGCTCTAGGAACGGTAGAACGATGGGTTCGATGACGGTTTGGATGTACCGTGCACTATTCAGTGTCCCCTCGACGATCACCAGAGGTGTACCGCCAGTGTAGGAGATCGCTCCCCACACCATGATGCCGGGTGTTGGCCCTGTGTGCCTCGGTCGTATGCAGTCCTGATTGTGGCGCTCACCTGCACGGCGCCAAACACACATACGACCAGCATTGGCACCAAGGCAGAAGCGACTCTCATCGCTGAAGACGACACGTCTCCATTCGTCCCTCCAATCATGCCTGTCGCGACACCACTGGAGGCGGGCTGCACGATGTTGGGGCGTGAGCGGAAGATGGCCTAACGGAGTGCGGGACCGTAGCCCAGCTTCATGGAGACGGTTGCGAATGGTCCTCGCCGATACCCCAGGAGCAACAGTGTCCCTAATTTGCTGGGAAGTGGCGGTGCGGTCCCCTACGGCACTGCGTAGGATCCTACGGTCTTGGCGTGCATCCGTGCGTCGCTGCGGTCCGGTCCCAGGTCGACGGGCATGTGCACCTTCCGCCGACCACTGGCGACAACATCGATGTACTGTGGAGGCCTCACGCCCCACGTGTTGAGCAATTCGGCGGTACGTCCTCCCGGCCTCCCGCATGCCCAGTATACGCCCTCGCTCTAAGTCCGTCAACTGCACATACGGTTCACGTCCACGCTGTCGCGGCATGCTACCAGTGTTAAAGACTGCGATGGAGCTCCGTATGCCACGGCAAACTGGCTGACACTGACGGCGGCGGTGCACAAGTGCTGCGTAGCTAGCGCCATTCGACGGCCAACACCGCGGTTCCTGGTGTGTCCACTGTGCCGTGCGTGTTATCATTGCTTGTACCGCCCTCTCGCAGTGTCCGGAGCAAGTATGGTGGGTCTGACACACCGGTGTCAATGTGTTCTTTTTTCCATTTCCAGGAGTGTAGATTTATTTTTGTTTCATTACAAAGAAAGATCCTACAACTGCCGTAGCCGAGCGTACGAGTCGTCTTCTCGTCTGTTGGGAGGGTTTACTCTTTATTCCGTCCATAGAGGATCAATATGATCCAGGATTCTTCTTCATTTTCAGCGTCTCATACCCGGAACGCCCCAGTGAGCAGGAGGATCCGCAAATAATGAACCTAAACAATTTGCGAAACGAGTTCTGTCCTTTGGTTGGCGACTGAAAGGTGCATGTGTCGTCATCAATTGGGACCAAAAGTCGAGTGTGCCTTTGGGAGCATCGCAATATATGTAGTAAACGGCCAGGCCTTTTAGCCAGTTAACGGCGTTCGTTCTGGTTGATGGAAAGTATACGCCGTCTGGGTGCAATACCTCATCAGGGGAGACTGATTCCGGCAATCGCCGCAAGAGTAACGCCAGCATGCGCTGCGTCAGTAGCCAGCATTCGCTGGTCGCGGCACAAGTCAGACGGTGCGCATCCGAGTCAGCGACTGAGCGTGTCGGACACGAGGGGTCGTCCGTCAGATGTATGGAATGTAGCCTCTGACGAGTAACGAACTTCCCATTCACAACCACATACCACAATGAACGCACCGTCGTAGGTAGAAAAGGCGTGTATACCGCTCGCCACACGGTGTTCCAGGCAACTTCAGGTTGTCTGTGAGCGACCGTGTTTACAGGATGCCGCTGTTGATAGAGGCGATAATAGTCTTGTGTGCTGGGCTTCCGTGTCGTCAGAAGCTCTGACCGTAAGTAGCTGAAGTCAATCAAGAACTCTCTGATGTGTGTGAGTGCCGGTGAAATGTGTCCTACAAAAGCCGGGGATGCAGAGAGTGTGGTGCCACTTCCGCTATCAGGGTGCCCGTCAGAGTGGCGTGGGCAGAGGTCCATGTGCGACGCATAGTTTTGAGATAAAGCGATCGCGCACGGTTATAAACATGAATTAAACCGATACCGCCCGCCCGCTATGGCAGTGTCAGGGTGGCGTATCGGACTGTAAAAACCCGGCCGGTGCTTACAAAATGTCCATATGCTGCTTGAAATATGTCGACCATCGTAGCCGTCAAAGGAAGGATATGCGCAAAATAGTTCAGTTTTGAGACAAGATAGGTGTTGACACAACGTGTTCTGAGGAGCATACCCAAGCGACGCAGTTTGTTGTCCTGCAGCAGAGCACATGTCTGGTGTAGGAGCCGGCGGTACGTACCCGCCGTCGTGCGGCAGATATTGCTATAGAATTGCACTCCATGTCAAAGTTCACTGCCGTTGTGTGGGGAAGCCCCCCTCCGACATCCATGTATTTTGTCTTCTTCACGTTGATGATACTCCCAGCGACCGCCCCGTACTGGCCTAGCCACTGAAGCGCCATATGCATTTCATCTTCTGATCTGGCCAGGAATAACACGTCATCGGCGAATGCACCACAACGAAAGGTCACGTCCCGTAAGGAGATACCAGTTAATCGCGGCCGTAGACCATGTAAAGCTGGTTTAAGCGCTGCAGCAAATAATATACCCGACAGGGGACACCCTTGTCGCACTGACCGTCCAACAAGAATGTGACCAGTCTGACAACCGTTGACCATCATGCGGGAGCGCGCTCCGTGGACCAGTCGAAGGACCACCTGTGCAGACTCCGGAGAGAGGCCCATGTGTTGCGAAACTGTGCGTAAGAAGCCGTGGTCAACGCGGTCGAATGCGTGGTCAAAATCTACGTCGACAAGGGCGCCTTGTATTTTGCAGGCCGCCGTCAAAGCAATTACGTCGCGGTATGCTCCTAACGCCGTATAAATGTTGTTGACACCACCTAAACATGTCTGATCGGTGTGGATGGCTTTCCCGAAGCCAAACAGATCGTCATCTATTCTTTTCCATTCTTCTGTGTTCTTGTAAGCAATTGGATGCATGGGCTGTTAAGCTATTGGTGCGATAATTCTCGCACTTGTCAGATCTTGCAGTATTCGGAATTGTGTGGATGATGCTTTTCCGAAAGTCAGATGATATGTCGTCATACTCATACATTCTACACACCAATATGAATTTTCGTTTTGTTGCCACTTCCGTCAACGATTTTAGAAATAACAGTTTAACGTTATCTATCCCTTCTGCCTTATTCGATCATTAAGTCCTCGAAACCTCTTTTAAAATCCTGATTCTAATATCGGGTCCCCTATCTCTTCTAAATCGACTCCTGTTTCTTCTTCTATCACATCAGACAAATCTTCCTCCTCATAGCCGCTTTCTATGTATTCTTTGTGCCTATCCACTCTCTTGTCTGCATTTAACGGTGGAATTCCAGTTGTACACTAATGTTATCACCCTTGATTTTAATGTCACCGAAGATTGTTTTGACTTTCCTTTATGCTGAGTCAGTCCTACCGATCACCATTTCCTTTTTGATTTCTTCACATTTTTCACAGAGCCATTACCTCTTAGCTTCCCTGCACTTCCTATTTATTCCATTCATTAGCGAGTTGTATTTCTGTATTCCTGAGTCTCCCGGAAAATTTTTGTACTTCCTCCTTTCATCGACCAATTGTAGTATTTCATCTGTTACCAATGGTTTCTTCTCAGTTACCTTATTTGTACCTATGTTTTCCTTCCCAACCCCTGCTATTGTCCTTTTTAAGGATGTCTATTCCTCTTCAACTGTACTGCCTATTGAGCTATTCCTTATTGCTATATCTATAGCCTTAGATAACTTCAAACATATTTCGTCATTCCTTAGTACTTCCTTATTCAACCTCTTTGCGTATTGATTCTTCCTGACTAATGTCTTAAACTTCAGCTTACTCTTCAACACTATTATGTAGTGATCTGACTCTGTATCTGCTCCCGAGTACGCCTAACAATCTAGTATCTGATTTAGGAATCTCTCTCCGACCATGACGTAATCTAACTTAAATCTTCTCACGCCATCTTTTAGAAATGAAAGGAAGAGGTAATTACTAATTTGCAATCGTTGGTGTTTATTTGAGTTATATGCCTAGTTCTATGCTTCTCTATGTGATACCCCTTTTTTGTAAATTAATTGGACAATTCGGCTGACGGAACGACGTAAGTAGTAAAACATGTATGTAAAAATAATCTGTGAGCCTTGAAACGGGACTTAATCCCTGTTGAAACAAATTATTCTAGCTACTGCAGTGAGGGATATTGTCCCCCTCACTCACTCTCTTCTGTCTTAGCTTCCACTGTAGATGCATGCTTTCATACGGGGTGCAGTAAATTTAATGCAAAGGTATTTCATGACAGTATAGCAGTTAAGTTATCAAATGTTCTTATTTAAAATAAGCCATTGTAACTGCCTTGTCCTAAGGCGTATTTATCTGTTCCAGTGTCAGTTTGAGACGAAGCAAGTTGGAAGTCTTGATAAGGTGATGCAATTAACCGGCCGCCATTGTAACAGACTATATTCATTGCATGATCAGTCATAGAACCTGTCTTCATAATCTCGTCATGATTTACGGACTCCAGTTTCAATTTTTCGTTCACATTTTTATGCACAAGAGCATCGGTGATTCAAAGCTTCATAACCGATACACGGTCTGTTGCCCTATCATGGACTTCCCACGAAAACCAGTTTTTTATTCATTTACTTTATCAGAACGTCCTCACAATATTGCTGCTCTCATTTTTAATGATTAACTGTGACCCGCAGCAGAAATAGTATAACTAGTAATCTGAGTCGACATGGTTGGCTCTGAGCACTATGGGACTTTACATCTGAGGTCATCAATCCCACAGAACTTAGATCTACTTAAACCTAGCTAACCTAAGGACACAGCACACATCCATGGCCGAGGTAGGATTCGAACCAGCGACCGTAGAGGTCGCGTGGATCCAGACTAAAGCGCCTAGAGCCGCTTGGCCAAACGGTAGGACATGGTTGTCTAATTTGAGTAGTGTGTTGTTAATTAGGTTGTGCAGCAGTTTTGATAAAATTGTCGCATAACACAGGCAAAAATAGCTATAAGGAAAAATTTTTGGGTAAGAGAAGCAACTCTCTAAATGATTGATTGAAGAAGAACGTACAAAATCGTTCAGAAGGAGTCATGAAGGAAACAACGGAAGTCAATTAGGATTGAAGTATATTGGAAGTGCACGTTAGCCAAGTCGAAATGGCACCACGGGAAATGCGAAGAAACTGAAAAAAATAGCGGTGGATGGAACTGATTCACGATGCAGGTGAGAGTCAATAAAATCTTCAGGGTGTCTGACAGCATTGTCAATGTGTAAAATTCTTTTGCTAAACACGTCGAGCAAGGCCACTTGAAGCATTCCTAATACTGTAAGCATGGGCAACGAGGTCACATTCACATTCTCTTAAGAGTTTTATTGATTTCGACAACGAGAGCAGAAGCCAACGGTTGTATTTAACTTGTGGTGAAATTAAAAGCGAGGGAATCAACATGAAGACAGCAGTGTGAATTCACTGTTAAACGCGGAAGAGAATGGTACAAAATTTACACTGATAATCTATTAGAGGGTGGGGAACTGTCTGATGGTATAACAGCAAAAATGGGTGTCAATGTTGAAGACGCAGGGTATGTAATATTAGAGTCAGAGAATAACAGACATTAGGAAGACGAGGAAGAAAAGTGACAGAAGGAATCCATTGCATTCCTTCGCAATTTCTGAAATCATTGAGAAACGTGGCAACGAAACTGTTAGCCAAATCGCTTTTTAGAATCTGATCCTGGAGACGGACTACAAGAATTCCGGCAAAATACCATACACACCACATCGAACCGAAGATAGGAAGAGCGGAAAAGTGTTCGGACTATTGCAGAATCAGTTTAACAGCTGGTGCATCCGAAATGCTGATTGGAATAATCAACAGAAGATTCGAAAAGAAAAATTGTGGATCTTTTAGATGACTATCAGCCAGGCTTTTGGAGAAGCAAGGAAGCTAGAGAGGCACTTTTGATGGTACGAAGGCTTATCACAAGGCACGATACGTTCATTGGAGTGTTAACCTAGAAAAAGAGATCGACAGTGTAAAATGATGAAAAATATTTTAAATTCTCACAAAATTACTGCAAGCCTTAGTAGAAGTATGGTAATATACTATTTGTTGTAGAGCAAAGAAGGAACATTTAGAATGGAAGACAAAGTACGAAGATTTCGGATTAAGGGGGTGTGACATAGGAATGCAGTCCTTCGTGGACTGTTCGGTCTACAATGAAAAATCAGTGATGGATCTAGAAAATTATATTGAGATTAAAATTCAGGAAGGAAGGATATCAGTGAAACGATTCACTGTGTATATCTGAGCCGTGGTAAAAATTGCTGTTTTGAAGACTGCGCCGCAGCGCGTTGTGTGAAGCAGTCGCCCTCCGTTTCTGGTGGAGGCGCCACTGCGGCAGTTCCAGCTTCGGTGTCTCCCTCTGGTGAGAAAGGGGAACGGTTGCCTGTTCACGTGTATTTAAAGGGAGCTATGAGTTCGCCAGTTAATCAGTCTGGAGGGATTCTGGAGTGAGTCTAGGTCAGTCGGAGTCAGTCTGGGGTCTGTTTCTCGTCCGCATTTGTGAGGCAGTTAATGTCTGTCTGTCGGTCGGAGTGCTAGTATGTCTGTCGTTCGGATCAACCTTTAAAGACGGCAAAATGAGAGTCTTTCCATTCCGCCAGTAAGAGAACTCAGCGAGTCTGCGCGTTAGTCCGTCAGTCTGCTCGAGTTTGTTCAGGCAATGATCATTGGCCGTTGGATCGATCGGTTGGTCGGTCGCGCTCTGAGACACAATATGACTTGTCCGTCTTCAGCGTTGGCGCATGTGAGGTCGCCATGTGAGTCCAGTGGGCCGCGCCGTATAGCGAGGGGTAGTGGCTTCGCGCTCGGCACGGGAGCAACAGGAGTCAACCCACGACATTGGTCTGGCCGGTGCGATCTGCGACGCCGTGGTGTAACTGATTCTGCGAGCGCTTCTGGGCCCCTTCAGTAACCATCGTAAGGAGCTTGGATCGGTTCTTTCCTGATGCAGGGATGTCGTTTTGCCAGTGGGCGTGATTCCTCTGCATGGCTGGCTCCAAGCCACTATTTCCGCCTTCGGAAGTCTGGAAGTGAGTGGGGGACGCATCAGAAGTGCAGTCGCGACGGAGCAGTAGTCGTCGACGAAGCAGCCGGCAGTCGGTCGGTTGGTGCGCACCAGGAAAGACGGGAGATTGGCGCCCTCCTGCGTCCGCTGAAGCAGCTGGCAGCGGACGGCTCGAGAGAGCGTTTTGGGGTGCTGCGCTAGGTCTTCACCAGATATCGTAGTTTATTAGAAGTTAAGTGATTGGTGATATGTTGTTTCATTTACTTGTTAAATTCTACTTCTTTCTTGGTGAGGTCACCAGTCGCTTTGTTTTGGGGTCGTCCTACCATTCTTCTCCGTTTGCCCACCTGCGGGAAATTGGTTATTTATGAGTAGGGTGGTCCGTTTTTACCTTGTGGAGTAGGGGCGGGTTAGAGCAACCTGCGGTTCGGGTTGTTCGGTAATCTTCCTATCAATCTACCCTACGTTAATAGCTGCCTCTGTCATGTTTGCCGGATTCGGTGTGTCAGCGATTTTATTAAGTATAACAGCCTAATTCCTGAAATATGTTTTTATCTTGCCTATCTTCTTGAGAGGTGGTATATGGGTACTGTAGAGCATGTTTGGCCAATCTTGTATAATTCTAACATTCTGCGTGGTGTCTGTCTGTTCTATATCGTATCTCTCTACCATTTTCGCTCAACGACGCTCTGAGCGTGTTTTATAGGGAAATGACTAGTTTGAACTTGGGACCTGTTGCTGGTAAGGAGACTCCAGGCCACATATGACATGTAGAATTCAGAAGAGTTCAGTCAGATTAGTGACGATATAACCAAATACTAAATGATCTCAGCGTCCGCTCCACTGCACTCAATGTAAAAGAATCTTAATACTAACTAAATTAAGTGAAAGGGGTTCAAGGCTTTCCTATTTTCGGTTAGCTGGTAAAATAACGTCGAAAAAGCAGTTAAGTTTAATTTTATTCTACTTACAACACATCGTTTATAAATTGCACTATTGATAAAAGGAAATGTTTTAATACAGGATGGTAAAAACCAGCTGCATTCAACCAAAATGTGAACGAGTATTCCCTGAATGGGTTTCCAAGTTCTACAATCCATCGAAGGATGACCTATGCCATATCACATCTATAACCTAGGTTTAAATTAAGTTTCACAAGAGAGAAAACTGTCAAAATGGTCTACAGTGACCCTCAATTATCTTTAATTACTTATCTAACTTGTCGTAAATTACAGTGGCTGATATGGCTTCTCATTAACTATATAACAGAAAAATCATCGTGTTTCAGTTTTTACTTAAAGTGGCAAATGTGAACACCATGAGCTTTAATTGACGATCGACACTAGTATTACGCAAAAAGGGGGTGTAACAGATGAGACTTCTGCAGTTCTGAGTGAAGCTTTATGCGCTGTTATGCGGCATCGCGTGCGTTCATTACCTTGTCGGTGTTCGTCAGGGGCGGCGGGCAGCACAGCTCCGTCCAGCTCGCCCTCTCGGAAGCAAGTCTCTCCTAACTTCTCCTTACTACAATTTACCGAAGTTGGTTTACAAAACAACTATCTGGCTGTGTTTTCATCTGAACAATCAGGGTCTCAATGTTAACCTTAAGCTCCGCCTACAAAAATTCTGTCCACCCAATGAGAAATGTTATACTTTTCGTGGTGGGGCAATGTTTTTAAAGTTTGCAACGTAACAGAGAGGCGAAAAAGTCTCACGCTAAGACTTGCAGCTGGTGTAGTCCTTTTAGCATTATCGTAAGATCTATACTGTTTTCTGGAGGGCTCTATATTTTAACATGGGCTGGGGGGTAGTCCTAATGTAACAGAGACGCGAAAAAGTCTCACGCTAAAACTTGCGGCTGGGGTTGTCCTAGTGGTTAGCTGGCGACTTGGGTGTCCAGCCCGTCCCTTATCGTAGGGTCTTCTGGCTTAACACGGTTCTGCTCTCGGCTTCTGTTCTCGTTTCTCCCCTCAGAACTGCGTCTGTCTCATGGTGGGAAGGTATGATATGCACTTAGGCATTCTTGTGTTAGTCTGTTGTATTCGATATGCTCACTCGTTACTCGTATTACATTAGTTAATTCAATGTCACGATTTATTCGGAGCTATGTGACATACTACTGGATTTGCTTATCATGTCAGGGTTTTAATGGAAGGTGTTGGATTTACCAGACACCTTACATAATTTTATGTAAGATTGCATTTTATAAGCTTTTATTTAAATGGTCATTTTAGTTTATAAAGTTGCCACCCTTCCATCGTAAGAGTTTTCTTAAAAGTTAAAATCAAGCTACACCTTTGGTGGCAAGTTAATCTTTTAACTTTAGTGCTTTGTACCATTTCCACTCCTCCTATGGGGTGTGTAGTTTGAGTGCTTGTGTGAGTTGTTATAACTTTTACTTTATGGTAATCTGGTGTATTGCAGATCTGCACCTGTGTTGTCTTTCAGGGGTTGTTGTGAGCGGTCGTGACTACGACCGTGTCAAAAGGGAGCGGCAAGGTTCTGAGCCCGAAAGCTCATACATTCAAAAATTTGTTTCTTTCTGCCCCTGATTAAATTGTAACTTGATATTTATAGGGTGATTTCTGCTTATAATTTTAAATCTGTTTCTCAAAAAAAAAAAAAAAAAGGCTTTTAGGAATAAAATTCCCATTTGTTAAAAGCAATTTCATTTTGATTTCATCAGTTACTCCCTGGCAACTACTTCCACGCTCACATGGTGTTAATATTCTTGATGAATTGCTAGTAAATAAAGTAAATTCTTAAGAAAAAGTTTTAGAAAGTCAATCGTGGGAGAATTACCGGCCTTGCTGAATAGAAGCAACAATCTACAGAGTACAAGATTCGGATTGAAATTTAACCGAATAAAGACGAAAGCAACGAAGAGTAGGAATAATGAAACTGGAGAGAGTCTTACATTCAAAATTAAGGGCCATGCAATTTACAAATCAAGGAATTCCGCTACCTAGGAAGCAAAATAACTCGTAACGGACGATGGAAGGAGAGAATATAATGTAACTAGCACAGGGTAAGAAGAAATTTTTATCGATATGAAGTATACTAATATTAAATGTCAGCCTTACCAGATTCTTAGTTATCTGTTGCAAACGCAAGACGTTCCTTAGAGTAAGGAATTGGATTACGATCACTGACGACAATGCTTGAGACGAAATTGCAACATGGAATGCATCGTGACTGCGTGTCACTAACGAGTTGCTCCTGTGAGTTACCGAGCATTTCGCTCTCATTTACGTATATGTCCGAAGGAATCAGCTTTCAGGAAACGAACCCTGTCGTCCAGGCTCGGGTGCATCAAAGGGCGCAGATTCACCACGAGATGGGGAAACTCATACGCGTCTATTGACTATTGACGCCTAAGCGTTGTCGTATGCGATTGAGACAGACGAGAACCTACGTCATACTAAAACCCAGTAGAAAGCTTTTGAGACCAAGGAGACATAGCAGTGTTCAATGTGGCGGACGGCCATAAATGGAAACGTTTGTGAAAAATATTTAGTTCTGTAGTAATGCAATGAATCAAGCCACAATAATTTTGATCTGCCATCCTCCATAAATTTTCATGGTTCCTAATAAAACCTATATATTGGTCTGTCTACAATAGTTTAGGATTTACTGTTAAAGTTAATTTAACAACTTTAGTAACGAAGACCTAAATGGTAAATTTACTGCTAAAGTGAAATTAACAAGTTTTGTAACAAAGTCCTCAATAGTGAAAACTGAACACTTTGGTCGATCTTAACGATCAACATTTCACGTAGAAGCGCATCATTAAAATGAAAAATGTTGTAAATATCAACTCTGTAACTTTATTTGTTTAAAAGATATGGCGGATTTAAATTATCAGTATGTGCAGCTAAACATCAGATCATCATTTCCTCTGCACAAAATACATTCAATGATGACAGCATAACACCTTATTGAATATTTAGTGCATAATAGTTACTTTTGTTTTTTATTTATTTATTAGAAAGCACATTTGTGCAAGCCCAATAACCGTGGAATTAAAAGCTAAGAAGGGAATTTTATTGGTTTTATGTAAAAGAATTTAACGTTTATTATGTAATGTTTATAATTGTTACTTAATTTAGAACGTGAAATTGGTCAAGCTTTGATTATTTAAATACGCTAAAATGTGAAGTAATGCAGAATGATCTGTAGCCAATCAGATGGACGGCTTCAGGAAAGGGAAATGCGCTAGTCAGTTGAACGAAGATGTTCGGCACGCAGGAAACGCGACCGGGGATGGGCACAGAGTCGTGGTGGTGACGCGAGTGTGAAAAGTTCTGGTCTAGAGACCAAGGAAGCAGACAGTCGGTCTTTAGCCAGCTAGGAAGAGAAACGACTTAGAAAACGTCGCGTTGTGTGGTATCGCGGCACTTATCTCTGAGCGATGAGCAGCCGCACGACCGGTGTAAACTCTAACGTTACGCGTAGTTAATGAGATGGAGTCCGCAGCTCGTGGTCCCGCGGTAGCGTTCTCGCTTCCCGAGCGCGGGGTCCCGGGTTCGATTCCCGGCGGGGTCAGGGATTTTTCTCCTGCCTCAAGATGACTAGGTGTTGTTGTGTCGTCCTCAACATCATCATTCATCCCCATTACGGTCGGAGGAAGGCAATGGCAAACCACCTCCACTAGGACCTTGCCTAGTAAGGCGGCGCGGGTCTCCCGCGTCGCTCCCCTACGCTCTGTAAAGGATTATGGGACTCACCATCATCATCAACGAGATGGACTTGTAATTCGCGATTAGATTGTGAATGATCAAACTTTGTCAAAAGGATATGCGCTCGTGAGTAACACTTTCGCTATTAGTTTGCTTCCTGAATAAAAATTATACTAACCAAATCGCAACTGGGTCGTTAATTTAGCTCTAGATACTGCCATCAACCAGACAATTTAGCCAAAGGATCACAAGTGTCTAATTTAGGACGTGTGATGCGACACGTGCGGTTCAAGCCCTAGATGAGTTTGAGCTAAGACATTTCGATGAAGGAGTACCGCATGTGAGCCCGCAGAGTGCAAGATATTGAATGAATATGAAACTGCCGCCACTCGGCAAGAAGATGGGAGAGCAACGAAAACTTTCAGAATGAAACGGAACATTACTTCGAGCCTCGCGGAATATATGACGAATAAATGTCATACACAACAGCTCTAGAAACTCGTATGAAGGATGTCTGAGGAAGTACGCTGGTCCTGTGCATTTTGTAGTGATCAGCCTAATACACAAAGGGATTTAGGGATGCCGCGGAAAATCTAAGGATATTTGCCGAAGATTTGGCACGTGGGACATCCACATCTGAGAGGTATGGTAATTAATTGAGAGCGATATGCTTGACTTGTATTAATGTAACTGAAACGGTTCTCTCTAAATTACTTAAACATGTATGGCCGTACAGGGCTTGTACGTTGTCACTCCAAATGCGAGTAAAGCGTTTTAACGGTTAAGTTTCCTCGCTTTCTGACAATGTTGATAATGGAATTCCTGTAACCCGTACCAGTAAGCTTAAAGAGTAGTGTCCAATATACAGCACTCTTATATGGAGGTGAGGATACAGAATGATATTTGGACAAAAAAAATTTGAATTCATTATGCGAACGAGTGCTTTTACAACGTCCGCAAGAATGACGCAAACGCAACTAGTTACCGTGGAGGGGAATATGATGACAGAGCTTACGAGAATTGAGAGGCAGAGCGAGAATGGAATTTAATTCAATAAATACAAAGGCAGACACACCACGTAGTTAACAGGAATACATCTTAATGTGGATGTCATTTACACTGTCTTAATTTTGATACGAGGACGAACTGCATAGCGTGGGAAAACTAAATTTATTTTCAGCCATGTTACGATACTGCTTCATTTATGTCTAGTTGTGTTCATGCTTTTAAACAAATAACAACATGAGTGATTGATGGCTGACAATTTTATGTTTAGTTGTTTCACTGCTTTTATTAACCGTTCTCCATACGTGTATATTGCTACTGTAGCCAGAAATAGACTAGAGGCGTTTGTCAATAACCACACCTGGTGTCGCCTGAGGATGTCTACGCGTCGCTCTCCCGGTTGTCTGTTATCGCTTTCAGCAGGTGTTACTCCCTTTGATGTAGGAAGACCCTTGTATGCTGCGCCTGTTTCCACTAATTGGCAGACGCTGCCATTCATCCCTTCAATCAGCGAGAGTACCGCTTCTACAGCACTGCGACAAAAGAAAAAAAATAGTTAAAAATCAGTCGGTGTCTCTTTGTTTGAAAGTCAGGGATGCGGCTGATTTTTCTCTCTGCGACATTTCACGTAACACTTTAATCGAGAACAAACTTTCAGTTTGCGCCTGCTAATTGAGGGTGGTACCTAGTTTCCTCCTAAGTGTATGGGCGACGACAAATATCTGTACAAAAAATTAAAGTGCGAAAAAGACCTAAACTTCAAAATGCTTAAGGTACACCATTATTATGTCGACTTAGCCTAGTTATTAGAGAGATTTTGCGGAATCTGCGTACAGTAAGCTTTCTCATTGTGCAGAGCTGTGCTAAAATCTCTTTAGCTTGTGCCTTGCTTGGTTGATGTTTTTATCTTATCTTGTCTTCACATGTCACCTATTTGCTCTGATTACATATTGGGGTACAAAGTCTCCCGATAGAACCACTTTCCCACTTCACTCAGCTCCAAGTTTTTCCACGGCACCTATTCCATTTCCCACAGATTCTGCCCTCTGAGCGCACAAATTCATAATCCGATTAGTTCCACTTTTAACAAATCCAGTAGAAGACATTACCTTGTGTAGTGTCATTAGTATTTAATACTAGTCCAGCTGGTGTGTTAAGATTACATTAGATTATTACTTGTTCCATAGATCATGAATACGACACTTCGTAATGATGCGGAACGTGCCAGGTTAATAAAAGGTGTCTATACAAGACGTTACATTACATAAAATATTACATTACACATAACATTTTTTTTTGTGTGGGTTGGAGAAATTACCCACTTGTTGTATCAAAAAATTCATCTAATGACTAGAAGGAGTTGCCATTAAGAAATTCTTTTAATTTCCTTTTAAATGCTATATGGTATCTGTCTGATCTTTGGTGCTATTAGGTAAGTGACTAAAGACTTTCGTGGCAGCACAATCTACCCCCTTCTGAGCCAAAGTTAGATTTAACCTTGAGTAGTGAAGATCACTCTTTCTCCTAGTGTTGTAGCCATGTACACTGCTATTACTTTTCAATTCGTTCGGATTGTTAATAACAAATTTCATATATATATATATATATATATATATATATATATATATATATATATATATTGTGATGCTACAATGAAGTTCTCTAGCTTTTTAAATGAATGTCTGCAGGATGATCTTGGATGAGCTTCAGCAATTGTTCTGATTACACGCTTTTGTGCAATGAACATATAACTCTACCATCTGGTCCTACTATACCATAACCTTAAAGTTGGAAGTAGGTCGTGAAATATAATCATCTAGTTAAAACAATTATGGTATAAAGCAACAGAGCAGTGTTACCCTCTGAGAGGAATTTTGTTGTATTGACCGTGTTGTGCCTAACGGAGGTGGCTTATCGGAAATGAAAGTCAGAATTACGGAAATATTTTAACAGTAACAAACAAAATTTTGCCTATCTGCACTGTTTAACGGGTAAAGAAAACGGTCGCCAGCCTAACTAGGCAAGAGAATGATTAACATTCTCGTTCAAGAAAATAGTTATAAGTAACTTTAGTGGATAAACACAACCTATACTTTGTCACACGCGAGTGCAGTGAACTCTTGACACATGCATATGTTTACGGTAAGATTGAAACTAACAATTAGAGCAGCACAAACTATTTGCAAAATTATAACAGATACCGAAACACACTATTACTTTCAGGGCTTACACAAACTGAATGGTCTTTATAACGTTATTATTACTATTCACTGCAGAATCATTAATTGGATTTACTATTTAAAATGAAAGTTAATTGGAATCCACTAACAGGTTGCTTCTCACTATCATTTGAATAAAGAAATAATGTTTTTCATAATTAGATGTTTTCCCATTACTTGTTACCTAGCATTAACACAATAGACAAACTGTGGATCCTGTTATATTGTTAATATGCACTTCTAATACACAAGAGACACAAACACTTAGCAAACATGAGTAGGCTATATAACGTTTCACACTGCAGTTTTCCACCTTTACTACATTGACAGACAAAATTAACATATATGTAAAATACTGACTCACCTTCTGCGATTTACAACAGGCAGTAATGTGATCATTTACTAAGCAAAACTTTATAAGCCTCAGTCTTACGAACTCCTAATCTGAAGTTGGCAACAACACATTAATAAGCAGTTTTACTAGGAAAGTTATTTTCAGCAAGCGTCATTAACTTTAACTCACTCTCTTGCCATATTAACTTTCTTTTTACTATGTTCAAGAGGCATTAATTAGCAAAAACAGTAGGGAAACTCGGTAATCACTTACGTTCAAACGGAGAGGAACCTGAGAGGTGTTATGATAAGGAAAAAATCAAGGTAGGTGCACAAATTCAGTTATAAGTTACCTTATATTTGTGCACACTAAAACATCCGATGAGGTGATACTTCACTGTACAATATTATAGCATTCCGATACAGTGATTGCGCAATGTGGTGGCAACTGCATGTTGATAAATGGATTTGCAGATAGAATTGCTGGACTCTTCTCATTTCTTGGTGGCGATGATAAATACAAATTCCAGAATAGGTCCAGCTATTTATCCATCCATCCGAGGCGTTGGAAAGTAGCAGAAAAAGCCTCTCTCGGGACCAGCACAATATGCACTGTTACATGGCAGTTCACAGTTTGGTAGCTCGTCCCCGACTCGTCGCTCGTCCCCGACTGACTCCCAGTTTGTTAGCTCGTCACTGACTGACTCTTGTTCCACCTTTTCTACCTAGGCCAACCACAATTTGCGCGCGCTACACAGTTCCGTTCTCGAGGAGAACCAAAAAAAAAAATTTTACATACAAAATAACTAAGAACCCTAAGTGAGGATCAGCAGTTTACATAGCAGCAACCAAATGCATTAAACAAAACAGAACATTTGCACATATCGACATTTCTACAAAAAATTATTCACACAGAAATTACAATTATATACAGTAAGTTTTGTTCCATCCAAATGGGACAAAGAATTTAAATGACAGATACACTACATTGGATAGAATCATATCATGACATCGAGGTTCTTACAAAGAAAGAAGTATACCGTTTTGTGACATCTATTCAGTCAAACATATTTACAGAAGCTCAACGATGTAACATTAAATGAAACAAAAGCAAAATAAATCAGTACGGCATTAGAGTTATGGTGTTACAAACACTCTTTTACTCAATGATGAGTTACCCCAGAATATGATGCCATAGCAAAGCAGAGAATGAAAAAAGGCTTCGTAAGATAATTTACTCAGATGTACACAGCCAAAATTTGCAATGACCCTAATAGCATAAGAATCTGAACTCAAACACCTAGAAATTTTGAATATTCTACCTTAGCTACCGATTTCTGATCGAAGTCTATATTTATCAATGGTGTCATTCCATTTACTGTGTGGAACTTTATTATATACTGTGTTTTGTCAAAATTTAATGAGAGCCCATTTGCAGAGAACCACTTAATGTTTTTCTGAAAAACATCGTTTACAGCTTAAGGAATGTTTCCATCTTCCGCGTCAGCGTCACACGGTTCTCTTCAAATCTTACATCGTCGTATCTAGCAATCTACCTTTTACAACTATGATGTAATGCGTGCCACTCCCTTCTCCAATTCCATTCGAAGTTCATGTTGGTTTTATGTACCGTTGAAGTAGACTATATTCAGTGCACGACATGCTGTCCACTTTCTTGTTTGCCGTCAGATGCACCATATCATCCACAAATTATAGCATCACTTTCTGTTTCACTTACACATACAATGGCTTTATCGACTTCTTTCGTTCAGTTTTTCTTAGGTATACTTGTTGCACTTCAGTGAGGTAGAGCTGGAGCTGTGACCTTAGCAATTCTCATGATTGACATTATGTCGTGATCGTCAACATTTATTAATTCCACCAGGTTTTTGTAGAATTCTCATGCGCCTCAGGGATCATGCATGATCCAACGCCGTCAAAGGCGTCTGCTGCGTTTTTAAATGTGATGATGGTATACAGATTTTCTGTTATTATTTATATGTTGACTATGCGGCGTTACCCATTTATATATTTATTGTAATTTTCTATTAGCATATTTCCTGCTGCCCCTCTGTCTTTCCATCTTGTTTGCATCTTGTTCCTCCCCCACCCCCGCCCAATAGGAGTCTCGTGGTTCTTAAAGTGACAGTAGTTATTTCGAGACTGCAACTGATGTGTGTACCAAATTTGGTTGAAATCGTTCCAAGGGTTTAGGATGAGCTATTTACCTGTGACTTTGGCCGTGTGCGCTCATGTGAAGCATACCGAGCGAGGTGGTACAATGGTTAGCACACTTGGCTCGCATTTGGGAGGAAGACGGTTCAAACTCGCATCTGGTCGTGCTGATTTAGTTTTTCCGTGATTTCCCTAAATCGCTTCAGGCAAATGCCAGGGTGTTTCCTTTCAAGGGCGCGGCCGCCTCCCTTCCCTACTCCGATGGGACCGATGACGTCGCTGTTTGGCCCCCTCCCCAAAACAAACCCCCTCCCACAGACCAACCAACCAGCATGTTAAATAGATCTCACATATATTTCACGTATTTCAGACGTTTTCGCACTGTAATCTCAACAATTCCTCTGGCCAATTTCACCTTGCAGTTTCATTTTTACGCAGCTCAGTATTTATGAAGTATATCCTATGTGCTGTACAATGATATAATCTTTGACGTACATAGAGTGATATGAGTGGGTAGTGTCTGTGAAATGTTCTGTGAACCGAGTTAATAGTAGAGAAGTAATAAATCAAAAATCGTAATGCAGCAGTTTTTCACGCATCTCATTGACGTCATAGCTCCTGCACTATGTTTCGTACAATGACATAACCTTCCTGACACCTTCAGTGGTATGTGTGAATAATATCTACAAAATGTGCCCCGAATACAGTTAGCACAAACAATTAAAACTACGTGCTTTATTGGCAGTTTCAGTGCTTGAACAGCAAAAATGTAGTAAGCGATAAACATTTTTCATGTCATAGTTTTGTGGGGGTTGTCAGCGAGAAAAGTTTCGTAAAGATTTGGAGTTGTGTGTAAAGATTGTTGTGAGCCTGTAAGTGCTCTCATTCTGCAAGGCTATACCTTCCGTATCCGCATGTCAGTGGCCGCACTGCTTTTTCAGCCCCACCCAAACCACTTTCGTAGGCAGATGGTTCTTACTCCAAAGCAATAATTTCCAGACAGGTAGTGATATGTGTACCAAGATTGATTGGAAGTGTGCATTGAATTTAGGAGGAGATGCGGAAAATAAGTGCATACATACTTTTTACAATATGTATGGATTCAAAGCCATACTGTTTTGACGTTTTACCTGTTGGCGCTTGTCTCGACATCTTTTTTTTCCTTTTTAGCAATTCGATAGTTGCAGTATGTAACAAGCAGAAGGGACATACAAAAGAGTTACCAGTTTAAACGGGCCAAATAATTGAGATTAGGAAGGGGACTGGAAGGCTAGGTTCGCCTATGACCAAGTGACTTCGGTGAACAATTAGACAACTTTATTTACAATTAGGTGAACAACCGGAGTTTATTCCAATCCTGTATAGGTCTTCTCCGGCTGCCCCCTCTCTAAGAATGTCCCCTTTCACTCCTCACTATCTATCCTCTGTCCACTTCTCCCTTTACACCCTCTCTGCCCATCTCCAACACCGCTGTCATTATCCACTCTCTCTTCATCTCCTCCTTAATCTTGCTCCTAATCTCTTCCTTCCCGCGTCTTTGTCCATCTCCTCCTCTTTCATTTTTCTGTAAATTTCCCCATTTCTTTGTCATTTTCCCCCTCCCCTTTCTCTGTCCTTCTCCTACTCCCACATATTTGTGACCATCTCTTCCTTCTCAAATATTGTCTGTCCAAGTCCTCCTCCTCCCTTCTCTCTGAATGTTATAAAGCTCACTCCGACAGGAGGCTGGTACGTTCTTCCAGATTACAACCAATGTAAGTGTCAAATTTGCGTAAAACCATCCCAAGGCTTCAGGATGAGTGTTTTAACAGTGGCTTTAGCAGTCTTATCATGAGACTACCAAACATGTAGTATTGCGTTGATTTAGAAACTTTTATGAGATCTTCAGTTTTAGCCGGTGCCTAGACGAAGGGAAGGATGAAGAATCACTCTTCTGATTGGTCTGAGGTGGCGCGCCAATATATTTAACATATATTTGACGTATTTCTTACTTACTGGTACATGTATTTTACCTGTGAATCTAGCGAATTTCCTACTGCACTTTCATTTTCACACATGACGTATCTCCTCAACTATCTGCTGTACAATAACATGATTTTTTAGGTACATCTAATAGTATTTGTGGCTACTGCCTACGAAATGTCTTGCTTACGGATTTAGTGGCAAAAAAATAATAGATTAAAATGTCAAACATGATGCAGTAGTCTCTCACGGATCTCAGTATTTGACATCGTAGCTCCTAAACTACGTGTCGTGCAACGATACATTTTTGTTGATACATTCGGCGGCAGTTGTGAATACTGTCTGCGAAAAGTGTTGCGAATAGCGGTAATAGTATAAAAGTGATAAATTTAAACGTCTTGCATGATGTGACAGTCTTTCACGTAACTTAGTGTTCATCACATCACATCATATCTTCTGAACTATTTGTTGTACAATAATATACGTTTTCTGTACATTCAGTGGTACATGTGAATACCATCTGCCAATTGTGTCACGAATACAGTTAGTGATAAAACGGTAAGAATTAAAACGTCATGCTGCATGTAGCAGTCTTACTGGATGAACCACGAAAATGTGGCGGTTGACAGCGAGAAAAAGTTAATAAAGATTTGAAATTATTACTGCATGACAAAATTATGACTACTCACGTGTCGTGTGTTACACTACTTTCTCACCAACACCCTCACTTCATTGTTAGGTGGTTCTTAACCTTACAGCGATAATTCCCACAAAGTAAGTTATATATGTACCACATTTTGTTGAAATCGATCAACTGGTTTAAGAGGATATGTTGGACACACATACATACAGACATAAAAAAACCATTTTTATACTATGTTTGGAAACAAATTTCACAAGAAGAAATTTGACTATTTAGAAATGCAAACATTTGAAACGTGGTGTCATAAAAAGTAATACATGAAACTGGAAGAATCTGGAAATACATGGCCCTCATTAATGATAACGAATCTCTAAGAACAGAAATACTTTGTTTGGCGATTGAATAAATTGTTTTAAAAGAACACAATAAATTAAGATATGCGAAAGGTCAAAATGAAGTATAGCAGTACTGTGAGCATAACGGATAATAAATCAGTCCACACAACAAGCGTAGGGGATCATAAGCGTCTGACGGAATATACTGTCAGGGCCAGGAACCACTCACATGCGCTCCGCACTCCCTTCCACAAGCGCCCACTCGATTCACGGCTCAGTTCATCTGTTGCTTCCGTGTTGCCTACTCGGCCTGGACCAACAAAGTAAATTCTCACTCCGCCCCAAAACGCACTCCTCCCACCGCCGGAGAGGCGCAGGAAACTCTGCGAGCAACAGGTAGCACCCTCTACCCAGCTAACTGGTAGGGCAGTGCAAAGGGGCCATTTAAACTGCTGAGGATTGTGGCGAATAACGAACACACACCATTACACTTTGGATAAAATTTTCATCCACACAATCATTAGGTTTGCAAGGGTAGGTTAGAGTGAGAACTGTGACACAATCAGCACAAAAACATGTAATTTCTTTGAGGTCTACACAGGAGAAGAAGTCTTGGCCGACCAAACAGTTGCTGGAAAGGATAGTAAACAGGAAAGTGGTCCAGATATTGTTAAGTGACGATGATTTTGGTTTTAGGAAAGATAAGGTCACCAGAGGGCAGCTCTGACGTTGTGCTTGTTTATGGAAGCAAGACGTAAGAAAAATGAAGTAACGTCCATAGGATTTCTCGAACTGCAGACAATGTTCGACGAGGTAACGTTGTTCAATATGTCGAGATTCTTAGGAAAACAGTTCTAAGCTGCCTGGTAAGAGTGTACTATACGGTTCCTATAACAACAAAGACGGAAAATACAAGAATGGAAAAGCCGAGAACGAAATTCTCGGATTAGATATGGTATGAGGGAGGAACGTTATCTTTCTCACTTCCAGTCAAACTATTAACTGAAGAAGCAGCGTAAGAAATAAAGAAAAAGTTCAAAATTACGATTAAAACACAGAGTGAAACGATGTAAATGATAATAATCGCTGGTTACATTGTTGTCCTCAGTGAAAGTAAGGAAGAACTGCACGGTCTGTTAATCTGAACGATTTCATGAGCATGAAATATGACTGAGAGTAGAACGAAAAAGACGAAGGTAAAGAGCAGTAGCATAAACGAGATTAGCGATAATATTAACATAAAAATCTGAGACCATGAGGTATAATAAGGCAAGGAACTCTCCTATCCTGGAAGCAAAATTATGCATGACTGACGAAACAAGAACATACAGAGGTAGATTAGGAGCCAAAGAGAGCATTACTTACATAAAATTTTTGCCTAATTTGAGGAGGTAATTTCTGAGAAAGTACGTTTGGTACGCAGCATTTTATCACAGTGAACCATGCACTGTAAGGAAACCGGATAAAATGAAAGTCGAAAGGTTTCAGATGTGTTGCTACATAAAGATTTTGAAGATTAGGTGATCTGCTATGAAATGAGGGTGTTTATCGAAGATTCAGCGGGAAAAGGACGCACAAACATGGACAACAATAACTTACATGTTAGATGAGGGAACTGTAAAGAATCATAACTGTGGGTGTAGAGAGATAGTGCAACATATCCAACAAATGACATTTAGTTTCTTTGAGGGCTACACACGAGAAGAAGTTTTGGCGGTCCACCTCAGACCAATCAGATGAGTGATCCTCGACCCTCCCCTCCCTCTAGTCACCGGCTAAAACTGAGGAGCTCATAAAAGTTTCGAAATCTAGGCAATACTACATGTTTGGTAGTGTCATGATACTACTGAAAAAATAAATAAGTAAATAAAGTAAAGTAAGTAAATAAATTTCAAATACTATGCCTCTGACTGATTTCAGTAAGCGAACTTAAACTCAGGAAGTTCTGATCTCTGTTAATCTCTAACGCAATGATGTGTGCACCAGATTCTTCCTTCTTTTACACCACATATGGAGTCGAGTACCTAGAATGAAAAGTCTATAGTAAGTATAACATACGGTCGGAAAAGAAGGGACAAACCTTAGTGGAGGATGAAGATCGAAATAAATTATTTTAAAAATTATAGAGGTTAAAGATTCAAACGTTATTGAGTCCTACAATTTTTTATTCTATTTACATGTCCTTTTATCTTTGAAAAAAGATTTTTAAAATATTCACATTGCATGTTGTACACTAGTTTGAAGTCCAGACTGAATGGCCGTGTAAGTCTATTAAACGGGTTGTGGAAGACTAGGGACTATCACATACAGAAAGGCCATACTAAGTGAAGCACATTGGTGCTCGAATCAGTCTTTAGATTGAGAACATTTGGACTTCAGTAAAACGAGTATTTCAAATAAGTTACCGAATTCATGGTTCAAGTGTGGAAGTTTATTATTTAGCTCTCATGAATTGAAGGTACGTAGATCAGCAATGATCAATGACATGAGGATGCTGAATGCAATGGAAGCCACTGCATTAAAGTCACATAACATGCATCCACAGGACATGTGAGCTGTAATTGAAACTGGGGGTAAGGTGGTAGCATGAACGAATGTTAATTTCTCACCTTACAAGTGATTTTAAGCGGTATAACAAGTAGAAGGATTTGTCAGCTGACATACTTCGGCGGTAGTGAGCAGATTTGCCTATCAAAACGTACAGTATATAATGCAAGAGGATGATACATGATTCGACGGTATTAAAACACAGAACCCATATCCTGCATGACAGTGAGAAAATGCTAAACAAAAGCTGCTGGAAGAAGCGTTTTAGTATTGGGGCTGATGCGAGTTGTGCCGTCATGGCAAGCATACAATGGAGGGCTTCTAACAGGGGTTTGTGGCCGGCTGCGAGAGGGACAACGAAAGTGCTGGGCGATACATCGAGGGGAGCAGGTAGCGGTTCAGCGCTGCTTGCGACGGAGAAATTCCTTAGAAAACTGTGTTGGAGAGTTTCTAGATGGCTACAGACAGACTACTGACATAGTTGATCACGTGAAAGGCCCTTGGTACACTTGTCCTGTATGAGTGTAACTTTTAGGCGTCAGGAGCGGGTACAAATGTCCGAATGGCTGAAATAACCCTGGAAGGAGAAAAATGGCGATGGTTAGACGCAGTTTAAAGGTAGGCCCTTTGGGATTGGCAGGGGTAGTTTCCACAAGATGAAAGGAATGCTCCCACTGGTGTGAGAAGGCTGTGACATGAAGCACAAAAATACGCAGGTGAGGGACAGTTTTCTACGAAAGACACAATACAAAAAACTTTGAGGACTCTCCTCTCAACCAGCATCAAGTGTAGAACATGGCGCATCACGCTCTGTACGATGCCAAAAGAGGAATTTTTGTGTGAACACTGTTTTCACTTTAGCTGACATTCGGTTAGAAATTAGCTGAAGAGTCGTTGAGCCCTGATAGCAGAGAGAACAGAGAACCGAAAAGGCATTGAAGCATACAGTCTGCTCCATCTATGGAAGTGTTATCACCATATTTTCCAGACTAAAGATGAGTGCATTTTTCTTACCTAACTAGAAACATAGGTCAGTTTCAGCCGATAAAATCAGTAAAGAGTTTGATTAGCTTTTTATAGGATTTTCAGAGGGCGAGATCAGCCATGCATGTCGCAGCTAAAGGTAAATTCCGCTGGCAGAGGCGTTAAATTGTTGGGTTACCAGCTTGCGTTCGCTGTGAACTTGTGCAACCTTGAGTAATCTTTTGATCATCTTGTCACAAAAACTAACCATCCTCCGCAGACTTGATTCTCATCCTAAATACACACATCAAAAAATGTTTAGCATCATCACGGTTCCCAGAACTCCTGAAGACAGACGTTGACTGTGGATGTTGTATCACAGACACTCCCTCTGACAGTTAAGAGATGTCACTAAACACCCTCAAATATGCAAACAATCATGCATGAGTAACGCCTATTAGACGGAGGGAGTCCGACAGTTGATCGGTTCCAGTCATTCCAGGAAGAAGGTACATGCCTCTTGTAGTCTGTAGTTCAACCATGCCTAGAGGTGCAATACCGGGGTTAGATCTCGTCTCCATTGTTGCTTTGTGCCAGGAAGCGCGCTCGACATGGAAAGTGTCCAGGCATCTCAAAGTGAACCAAAGCAATGTTGTTCGGACGTGGAGGAGATACAGAGAAACAGGAACTGTCGATGACATGTCTCGCTCAGGCCGCCCAAGGCTTACTGCTGCAGTAGATGATCGCTAACTACTGATTATGGCTCGGAGGATCCCTCACAGCAACGTCACCATGTTGAATAATGCTTTACGTGCTACAACTCCAACTGTGCGTGGCAGGCTGCATCATGCGCAACTTCACTCGCGACGTCCATGGCGAGGTCCACCTTTGCAACCACGACGCCTAGCATGACGATACAGATGGGCCCAATAACATGCCGAATGGACCGCTCAGTATTGGCATCATATTCTCTTCACTGATGAGTCTCGCTTATGCCTTAAAAATTGTTCAAATTACTCTGCGCACTATGGGACTTAACTTAAGGTCATCAGTCCCCTAGAACTTAGAACTACTTAAACCTAACTAACCTAAGGACATCACGCACATCCATGCCCGAGGCAGGATTCGAACCTACGACGGTAGCGGTCACGTGGTTCCAGACTGTAATGCCTAGAACCTCTCGGTCACTCCATCCGGCCATATGCCTTCAACCAGACAATCGTCGGAGACGTATTCGAAGGCAACCCAGTCAGGCAGAATGCCTTAGTCACACTGTCCAGCGAATGCAATAAGGTGAAGGTTCCCTGCTGTTTTGGGGTGGCATTATGTGGGGCCGACGTACGCCGCTGGTGGTCATGAAAGTCACCGTTAACGGCTGTACGAAACGTGAATGCTATCTTTCGACCGTCAGTGTAACCATATCCGCAGGATACTTGCGAGGCATTCGTCTTCATGGACGACAATTCGCGCCCCCACCGTGCACATCTTTTGAACGACATTCCTTCAGGACAATGTCATCGCTCGACTAGAGTGGCTAGCATGTTACCCAGACATGAACCCTATCGAAATGCTTGTAATGGATTGAAAAGGGCTGTTTATGGACGACGCGACCCACCAACCACTCTGAGGAGTAGCGCAATCTGAACCAGTAGTGCTTTGATGAACTTGTGGATAGTATGCCGCGATGAATACAGGCAGGCATCAATGCCAGATGACGTGGTACTAGGTATTAGAGGTACCGGTGTATACAGCAATGTGGACCACCACCTCTGAAGGTCTCGCGGTATGGTGGTACAACATGCAACATGAGATTTTCAGGAGCAATAAAAACTGGGGAAGTGATGTTTATGCCGATCTCTGTTCCAATTTTCTGTACAGGTTCCGGAACTCTCGGAACCGAGGAGACGCAAAACTTAGAACCGGAATCAGATGATTTTTCGTAATATTGGCCAACTTCACTGTCTAGAGGTAAGAAAAATGTTACACAGAACCTTCTATTTAAATTTTATGTTGTTGTGTTCAGTGTCACTTATGCTAAACAGGAAGTACTGCATTATCGTGACAACTATCCTGAAAGTATCGTGTAAACCCGTGTGTTTCGGCTGAGGTGGTCTCGCGGTTCTAGGAGCGCAGTCCGGAGGCGTGCGACTGCTACGGTCGTAGGTTCGAATCCTGCCTCGGGCATGGATGTATGTGATGTCCTTAGGTTAGTTAGGATTAATTAGTTCTAAGTTCTAGGGGACTGATGACCACAGCTGTTAAGTCATATAGTGCTCAGAGCCATTTCAACCATTAGAACCGTGTGTTTCTTTAACAGCAATATAGGACTAAAACAAATTCAGTACAGCTAAACACCGATGTGGTCTGCCATAGAATAAGTGTCCACTTCCAACCCCAAAAATTTATTCTAGTGAAGCCAACGCACTTACAGGGTGTTTTTGCTGATGCCTGACGAAGTTAAAAGGAGTGGAGTTTCAAAAGGGTCGTGATGATCTCTCCAATGGCAAAAGATTCCGTGATAGTCCCCCATTCAGACCTCCAGGAACGAACTGCCAAAGAGTACGAGAAAATGAGGAAACGTTTCAACAACCAACGTAAGGATACCGTTCTACGAATCAGTCGGGGAGTGAAGTGTCAGAAGCTAGAACGTGGTAGGGAAGATAGAAAATCTCAAAAGGGAAATGCAATGGCCCGGTCTAGGTATAGTAGCGATCAGTGAAGTGACATGGAAAGAAGATAAAGATTTCTGGTCAGGTGAGTGTAGGCTAATGTCAACAGTATCAGTAAATGGTACGACGGGAGTAGAATTAAATAGGAAGGTACGGCAAAGAGTGTGTTACAGTGAACAGATTAGTGATAGAGTTCTTCCTGTCAGAGTCGACAGCAAACCAACACCGACAACGATAGTTGAGGTGTACATGCCGACATTTCCAACTGAAGCTGAAGAGACAGAATGTATATAAAGATATTGAAAGGGTATGACAGTACATAAACGAGATGAAACCGTTATAGTCTTCGAGAGCAAGGAAAAGAAGAAGAAGACGAAGAAGAAGAAGAAGAAGAAGAAGAAGAAGAGGATACAGGAGAATATGTATTGGGACAAAGAATGAGAAAGGAGGGTGAAAGACAACTCCGTTATGTAATAAATTTAAGCTAATATTAGCGAATACTCTGGTCAAGAATCACATGTGGAGTAGGTATACTTGGGAAAAGCCGGATGATAGGGGAAAATTTGACTCAGATTACATCGCGCTCAGACAGAGGTTCCAAAATCGGATACTGGATTGTGAGAGGCACCCAGGAGCATATACCGACTCAGATCATAATGTAAACTTGAAGTTCTTAAAGGTTGTAGATACAGCAGTAAGGTATATGTCAGTAGGGACTACAGAGGAAGAGGACAAACAGACGTTTTCAGTTGATCCATGAAAGAAGGAAGTACAAGAATTTTACAACGAAAGTCAAGAATACAAAAATACAATGCTCAGAGGAATGAAATAAATAGAAAGTGCGGGGAAGCTAAGACGAAATGGCAGCAAGAAAACTGTGGGGAAATCGGAAAACAAATGAGTGTCGTAAGGACTGAATCAGCATATAGGAAAGTCAAAAAAACCTTCGGTGAAAGTAAAAGCAAGGGTGGCTGCGTAAAGAGTGCAACGAGGCTTCCATTGTTAAATGCCGACGAGAGAGCGGATAGGTGGAAAGAGTACACTAAACGCTTCTAGCAATGGAAAGATTTATCAGATGTGACAGAAGAAAAAACAGGAGCCAGTTTGGAAGAGATAGGGGATCCAGTATTAGAATAAGCAGTTACGAGAACTTTGGAGGACTTAAACTCAAATAAGTCAAAAGCAATAAAAAACACTCCATCAGGATTGTCGAAATCATGGCGGAAAGTGGCATCAAAACGTATATTCATGTTGATATGCAGAATTTGAGAGTCTTTCAACATACCATCTGACTTTCGGAAAAACATCATCCATGCAATTCCGAAGCAAGAGCTGACAAAAACGGGAATTATGTCTCAAGTAACTTAACAGCTTATGCATCCAAATTGCTGACAAAGAATTTCACAGAATCATGGAAGAGAAAATTGTGGATGTGTTAGATGACAATTAGACTTGCTTTGGGAAAGGGAAAGCCACCATAGAGGCAATCCTAACGTTGCAATTGATAATTGAAACAACACTAAAGAAAAATCAAGCACGTTCATGGGATTTGTCGACATATAAAAAGCTTTACACAATGTAAAATACCACAAGATGTTCGAAATTCTAGAAAAAGTGTAAGCAATACAGAGAGACGACTAATATACACATTCTTATAAATTAAGGATAATGCTGATGCATGGTGAAACAACGCTCTGGTGGGCAGTTTGCGGGTTTAAATCACCTCGGGTTATGACCATGCGGTGCATTTGACCTGCGGTCGTCGAGCGGTGGTGCTGGCAACAGTTCCACGTACGCAGAGGTGTGTTGGTGCATGTCAGAGTACGGTGCAGCGAGTAAGTGTGCAGATATTTTCAGACGTGCTAATGGTGACTGTGCGTTGAAAATGGCTCAAAGAACACATATTGATGACGTTATGAGGGGTAGAATACTAGGGCGACTGGAGGCTGGTCAAATACAGAGGCTCGTAGCCCGGGCCTTCCGTGTGACACAAAGTGTACTCTCAAAATTATGGCAACGATTCCAGCAGACAGGAAACGTGTCCAGGCACTTCATTACGGGACGTCCACAGTGTACAACACCACAAGAAGACCGATATCTCACCATCAGAGCCCGCAGACGGACAAAGAGTACTGCAGGTAGCCTTGCTCGGGAACTTACCGCAGCCACTTGAACAGTTGCCTCCAGACACAAAGTCTACAGACGACTGAAAAGACGTGGCGTATTCGCCGGGAGACCTGCAAGGTGCATTCCACTGACCCATGCACACACGATGGCCCATAAAGCCTGCTATCAAAAACACAGTACATGGTCATTGGAACAGTGGTCCCAAGTTGTGTTCAAGGACGAGTCCAGGTATACTTTGAACAGTGATTTCAGCCGGGTTTTCATCAGGCGTGAACCAGGAACCAGATACCAACCCCTTAATGTCCTTGAAAGGGACCTGTGTGGAGTTTGTGGTCTGATGGTGTGGGGTGGGATTATGGTTGGTACACGTACTCCTCTTACACAGAGGAACATGTCAGGACTATAGGAACGTCACTTTGCACCAGTATGTCCACCTTTTCAGGGTTGCAGTGGGTCACACCTTCCTCCTGATGGCTAATAACCCACGGCCCCATTGAGCTGCTATCGTGGGGGAGTACCTTCGAACAGAAGATATCAGGCGAATGGAGTGGCTTGCCTGTACTCCAGACATAAACCCCATCGAGCACGTCTGGGATGCTCTCGGTCTGCGTATCTCTGCACGTCTTCAAACCCCTAGGATGCTCCAGGAGCTCCGACAGCCACTGGTGCAAGAATGGGACGCTATATCCCCGCAGCTGCTCGACTACCTGATCGGGAGTATGCCAACCCGTTGTGCGGCCTGTGTACGCGTGCATGGTGATCATATCCCATATTGATTGTGGGGTACAGGCGCAGGAAGCAGTGGCGTTTTGTAGTACATGTGTTTCGAGACGGTTTTCTCAGCATACCGCCAATACCGTGGACTTACAGATCTTTGTCGTGTGTGTTTCCTATGTGCCTATGTTATTAGCGCCAGTTTTGTGTAGTGCCACGTTGTGTGGCATTACATTCTACAATTATCCTTAATTTATGAGCATGAGTGTAGAATATGTACAAGAGCTAAGAGGGAATAACAAGAGTGGACGACCAAGACCGAAGTGCTCGGATTGAAAACGGTGTGAGACAGGGATGCAATCTTTCGCCCCTGCTATTCAATCTGTACATCGAAGAAGCAATGATGGAAACGAAAGAGAGGTTCAGGGGTGGAGTTAAAATTCGAGGTGAAAGGATAAAAATGATAAGATTCGCTGATAACATAGCTAT
Source organism: Schistocerca gregaria (assembly GCF_023897955.1). Lineage (NCBI taxonomy): Eukaryota > Metazoa > Arthropoda > Insecta > Orthoptera > Acrididae > Schistocerca > Schistocerca gregaria. The sequence goes on from NC_064922.1 coordinate 749,165,738, forward strand.
CCTGAGTAAAAGTGAAGTATAATTACACGAGATGCTGAATGGAATGAACAGTCTAATGGGTACAGCACATGGATTCAGAAAATCGATGAAAGACTATTAATGAGGACAGCGAGAAACTTAACATCGGGATTGATTGTCACAAAGTACAAGAAGTTAAGGAATTCTACGACCTAGTATAAAGGAACTTAATTATTTTTCTTATTGTTAAATGTATAGATAAGTATTCGACTATCATACCAAAGATGAATTTGCAGTGTTTAAGTATTTAGCGCTAACGGACAAAAGAATATTTACTCTCTTCGTTGATTAGTTTTAGTATTAGCTACCTTTAGAGTTCTCGTGTTATGATGAAAAGACGTGCTGTGTGATTTCTAGTGATATTGTGCAAATAATGAACGCTGCTTATGAAACAGAACGACTATCTCGCTTGCGATACAGTGGATCCCATATCCTGTAACACTGGAAGATCATTGTTGTTTTAATATTTTATGATGCTCAACAATAGAGGTACGTGAATGTGTTCATTACTTTCCGTTCGTGGCCGCCAGTGTCAGTTTCATTATATTTGCCGAGACATTCAGAACCTGCAATCTTTCTTTCATTTAATTACGAAGTCCAATTATTTTCTTTCTCAGGTGAATTCCTTTTACCCAGGCCACGGGGAACGATAGTACTTAGAATCTACGTGCCTCTATCCCGATTGTACATTCGCATACAACTGTGTACCGACGTAGGTAAACTTATGACTCATTTCCTTGACGGTATCAACTCTTATATTGAACAATTCACTCGCGAATGTACGTGCCCTGTTATTTTGTGTAGTCAATCCGGTCTATTCTTTAATAGCGTTACTTATAATATTCAGTGGCTTGGTCTCTACAGTTGACATTTGCCTGTGTCGGAACGGCGCTTCACGAGAAATACTTACTACGCAACATCCATAATAACTCTCATTTAAAAATTACGACACCGGCTGACTAAGCTTCTAACATTTTAACAGAGCGGTCACAATAGGTATCAAAATAATCAATGACGGACGGAGCAAGGAGGACATCAAAAGTAGACTAGCACTGCCAAAAAGAGCATTCCAGTCCAATAACATAGGTTTTCATCTCAAGGCGAAATTTCTGAGGATGTATGTTCGGAGCAGAGCATGGTACAGTAGTGATAGATGGACTGTGGGAAAGCCGTAATAGAAGAGAATCGAGGTATTTGAGATGTGGTGCTACAAACAAATGTGGAAAATTAGGTGGAGTGGTAAGCTAAGGAATGAGGAGGTTCCGAGCAGAATCGGAGAGGAAAGGAATATGTGGAAAATAGTGACAAGGGGAAGGGACAAGATGAGAAGACGTCTGTTAAGACATCAGGGAATGACTCCATCGTACTAGAGAGAGATGTAGAGGACAAAATCTTTAGAGGATGACAGATTGGAATACATTCAACAAATGTATGAGGACGTAGGTTTCAAGTGCTACTCGGTGACTGACGCTGGAACGGGAGGAGAATTCGTGGCGGGCCGCAAGAAACCAGCAGAAGACTCACTTTAAAAAAAATATCCAAATATCTGTACAATATTACACTTAATACTCAGTTTCGTTATGATGACACCAGAGAAGGGAGAAAAATGAAATTAAATATTGCATGAAATAATCATATGTTGCTGCTTTATTTGCTAGTCGTCCTCATCGGGATGATGGTGTCCGCCTCTCTGTAACGTATCTCACGGTGCATGCCGATACTTTCTGCGTGCGGCTCGTATTTCGTGTTCGATCTGTTCGCTCGTGTAGTAGCGCGGACACTGCTTTGAGTACTGAGCCATGGGTAAAGCCCTTCAAACCTAATTGACTGTGCGTGTTGACCACCAACACAGGGTTTGATAGCTCCAAATGTCATCCGTAATTAGACCATTACAGTCAGCTAAAGAAAGAAGTCAAAAAATGAGGAACACGACTATTCCCATTTTTAATTTGTTTGTTTGCTCCGCTACTTTTGCGTTGACTGTGCTTTTAATGTAAGAATAGACCAGACTTTTCGTTTTGTACTACTCTGGTATCCCTTTGGTGTTTCAAAACGGTTCACTTTTCTTTCTTTTATGCATTTCGTACCGCAATGTGAATGTTAAAGAATCAAACGTCTCTTGAGAAATAATTTTGTTATGTATGTCTACGAAGCAATGTAAATAAAAGGAGGTACAGAATTCATATCCGCAGTCAACTGCGTTAAAGGTTGGTTCACATGACTTCTCATCTAAATTTCTTTTAACTCACTTTGGGGTACCCTGCCTCGATCTGTGAAAACGCAGCCCTTGTAGGCTCTCTTTGTTATCCGTGTGTCTGTCCGATTGTTAAGGGTAGACGTGTCAAGTTCAAATTTATGTCACATAGAATACTTGGAAGAGCAAACATTTTAAGCTTTTAAGTACATTCATTATGATGATATGTCCATTCATATCATGTATTTTGGTATTTGAAAACTCACTCATCAACGCTTCTCAGGGTGCTGTAGACCTAGAATCAAAAAATTTGCAAAAACGCACATTTTCACAGTATCAGTAAAGGAAAACATACGAAAATGGTTAATTTGTAATAATATCACACGAAAAGTAAATTTCTTTGTCATTTTATTATCCGTTTGTCTATCGGTCTGTTAAAAACCCCTTTTTTCTCTGGAACAGCAAGGAATATCTAGTTCAAATTTATGTCACGTAAGTACAGTCTATGATTTCTTGCCGCAGTATAACATTTCAGTTTCCAGATCATTGCAAATGAAAATGCTCCGTTATTTATGCCACACATTATCATACAAACTCACTCATCAAAACTTATAGGGTACTTCTCGTCGACGCAGATTGATGAAATTTGGCAAGACGAAAGATTTCAGAGCACTAGCAAAGTAAAATAAAATCTGAAAAATGTTAAATTCTAAATACATCATTAGAGCAGACATTGCATTCATCATCCGTCAAAAGCATAATAGACGAACATACTGCATGCTAATACAAAATGTAATTTGTAGTCATGTTTTAGTAAATGAATAACAAAATGTTTTATTACTGTAATCGCCAGGATGGTTCTTTGCGTGTGTCTGCTATAGAGATTTTGATACTGTCTCCGAATTCCTGGGACCGATATCTGCCTGTAGAACAACACAAGTTCGTACACTAGTTATGTAGATTCTGACTAGTTACTAGACAACTGAGCAGCACGGGTTGTGTTCAAAATGAACACTAACAGTGGCCACACATGTTTCTTTTCCGGTAGGGAGCGTCAGCGGCACCTGTGCTAGCATTTCTGGGGAGATGCCCGAGCTGGCTGAGGTAATACGTCGTTATTTATCATCAGGTGTAGTTGCTACGCCGTTGTAGACAGCGTCTTCAGGATTCGACATAGAGAAAATTTGCAAGCGTCATACCAGCTGAACGCGCCGTCAAGGTACAGGTTCTCTGCGTCAAATCCGATGATTTTGAAACAATTCGTGAAGATATGCTACAGTACTCCGTACACTGTCGGCTGGACAGCCGTTATGTTAGCTCCACAGGTTCTTCATACTGTACATAGGGGCGTCTTGTAGCATCCGTGGAAGATGACATGTTAGGAGGCTGCGATACTTGCCGCGTTCATTGTTCTGTCAATCAGAAACGGGTCTATGAGCTGATGGTTCACGGTCACACACCACACGTTTACACTTCAGGGACCATGGCGTTCTACCAGATGAAGCCATCAGGATTGTCTACAGACCAATACTGCATGTTTCGGCTGTTTATCTGGTACTTGTCTCGTAAGCTCCACCGCGCTTTTGACTTTATAAGCAGTTTATATGGCATAATGTTTTATTTTACTCTATACTGCATATTTTTGCGAGCACAGCAGATAAAATGCGATTCTCGCTATTAGTTTCTGCAGTTTAAAATATTTTAACTTTGTACACCTTGATCTATTACTTGGGGATTGGCAAAACACTAAAGGATTCCCTGCTGTCCACACATGGTCTTTAATTTGTAAACTATTTTTATATAACCCTGATCTGGCTTGTTAGAAATGGAACACGGTATCATGTCCTTCGCTACTTTCATCTCTGAAATGCACTGAAAATTACTCTTATTATCGTATAGAAATTACTGTATGCAATGTTCGCTAAACGTAAAAGCTGCAGTGGATTTTTTACTGCCACGTGTAACACAAGAGCATGAAACTAAAAATGAAATTTGATTTTTGCATTATTAGCCAGAACAGTTTTCATCACAGCAGTCTTTGATATCATAGAAGTAAAATTTTATTACTCTTGTGTAAGTAAATTATCAACGTCACTGATATTGTAATAGCCTATGTACAACTGAAAATGATATAATAGAATCCATCATTAACCTCTGAGGTTTCCGGGAGGCTGAAAGAAACAATTTTCATGTACCGTTACCTGCCCGCTTAATTGTGGGAAAATTGCTTTCATTCAATTTAATTTGAATTTGCCGCGGCAGCGGCTTCCGCGATCGCTGCACAACTCTGCATCACGAAAAACTCTAAATATGCTGAAAACGGTTAAGAATGTGGAATGAAATACTGGGCAAGCTAACAATAAATTATTACATGTATTTATAACAATTTCTATATTCAAAAATCATCATAAATTTAAAGTACACACCTTTTTCATACATCAGACTCTAATGGCGTCTTTCTCGAACAAGGAACGAAAGAAAGCTAACTAAGCATTCAATAGAGCGTTACAGCCTCTTACAACTCTAACGGCTACAAGAAGACAGGGACTACACAATCGACAACCGTTCATATAGGAATGAAATAATAATAATGCAGATACATGGTTTCTTTCATATATTACAACGATTTTGCTAATGTCTTGCCAAGAGACGTCACATCCTGATTGGTACATGTGGCTTAATTACTGAACAAGATAAATGGCACATATAGATTATCCTGCCTTAGAACCCATATACAGAAATCAACACGATCCTCGTAATCGGTTCCGTGCAGCTCTTGATAGGGAGAGATGTGACAGGGATGGAATGTCGATGGAGAATGCGCAGGATACTCGGCAAACTAATGCAACTTCCTCGGGTGACCGAGCGGATCAACTGCAACAGCATCAAGAACATTAATTTCCTCCTCGTCAGTGGTCACTTGTTTGCTTCTGTTACACTGTCTAGGTGTTCATTACAACTTTCACGCAACTGCTTGAAGAGGCTGATAAATAACTGCAGAGATGGTTGACGTCCATAAAGATATGTTGCCGAATGCACCTTAGAACAACGAACTACATTCTTCCTGCACTCTCCATACGCTATGAGCATCTCGACAACAACACTGGTAAATCCCACCGTCCATTGATCACCTACTGCTTGGACTCTCTCACACTGACTCACTAGCTAGTCACAGTGCACTCGAGGAACATACAACCACACGCAAGTAAGCACACCAACACATTACCTAGCAACCACGCAGGTTCAATGGCACAAACAAATGCCGACCGCGGTGGTCTCGTGATTAAGGCGCTCAGTCCGGAACCGCGTGACTGCTACAGTCGCAGGTTCGAATCCTGCCTCAGGCATGTATGTGTGTGATGTCCTTAGGTTAGTTAGGTTTAAGTAGTTCTAAGTTCTAGGGGACTGATGACCATAGATGTTAAGTCCCATAGTGCTCAGAGCCATTTGAACCATTTGAACCACAAACAAATGCCGGTGTGGAAACATTTCAAAATACGATATCTCGCACTGCAGTCCTCCATAAGCACCACTGACCTTCTAATTAACCCTGATTTTAGCTTGTTGATTGCAATAGGTATTGTTCCATTTAAAAAAGTGTATGTTTGCATGAAAAGTACACTTTTTAAGTATTATTACAATTCGTTTATTGGGTACCACTACAAACCCCTGACTACCAGTTGATTTTCTAAAAACCGCAAATAATTACGTTTTCCCGGAACCCTCAGTACGCGCTTCCAACTGGCACTGTGCCACTATTTTTATAATTATTTCGTTTAGCTAACTGAATGCTGTCCAGCTCCATCTTGTGTTCCAGAAGCTGTACACTACTGGCCATTAAAATTCCTACACCTAGAAGAAATGCAGATGATAAATGGGTATTAATTGGTCAAGCATATTATACTAGAACTGACATGTGATTATATTTTCACGCAATTTTGGAGCATAGATCCTGAGAAATCAGTACCTAGAACAACCTCCTCTGGCCGAAATAACGCCCTTGATAGAGTCAAACAGAGCTTGGATGGCGTGTACTGGTACAGCTGCCCATGCAGCGTCAACAAAATACCACAGTTCATCAAGAGAAGTGACTGGTTTATTGTAACGAGCCAGTTGCTCGGCCACCATTGACCAAACGTTTTGAAATAATGAGAGAACTGGAGAATGTGCTGGCCAGGGCAGCAGTCGTACATTTTCTGTAGCTAGAAATGCCCGTACATGACCTGCAACATGCCGTCGTGCATTATCCTGCTGAAATGTATGGTTTCGCAGCGATCGAATGAAGGGTAGAGCCATAGGTCGTAACACATCTGAAATGTAACGTCCACTGTTCAAAGAGCCGTCAATGCGAACAAGAGGTGACCGAGACGTGTAACCAATGGCACCCCATACCATCACGCCGGGTGATACGCCAATATGGCGATGATGAATACACACTTCGAATGTGCGTTCACTGCGATGTCGCCATACACGGATGCGACCATCATGATGCTGTAAACACAACCTTGATTCATCAGAAAAAAAGACGATTTATCGTTCGAGCACCCAGGTTCGTCTTTGAATACACCATCGCAGGCGCTCCTGTCTGTGATACAGCGTCAAGGGTAACCGCAGCCATGGTCTCAGAGCTGATAGTCCATGCTGCTGCAAACGTCGTCGAACTGTTCGCGCAGATGGTTGTTGTGTTGCAAACGTCCCCATTTGTTGACTCAGGGATCGAGACGTGGCTGCACGATCCATTACAGCCATGCGGATAAGATGCATGTCATCTCGACTGCTAGTGATATGAGGCAGTTGGGATCCAGCACGGCGTTCCGTATTACTCTCCTGAACCCATCGTTTCCATATTCTGCTAATAGTTATTGGATCTCCACCAACGCGAGCAGCAATGTCGCGCTACGATAAACCGCAATCGCGATAGGCTACAATCAGACCTTTATCAAAGTCGGATACGTGATGGTACGCATTTCTCCTCCTTACACGAGGCATCACAACAACAGTTCACCAAGCAACGCCGGTCAACTGCTGTTTGGATATGAGAAATCGGTTGGAAACTTTCCTCATGTCAGCATGTTGTAGGTTTCGCCACCGGCGCCAACCTGGTGTGAATGCTCTGAAAAGCTAATCATTTTCATACCACAGCATCTTCTTCCTGTCAGCTAAATATCGTGTCTGTAGCACGTCACCTTCGTGATGTAGCAATTTTAATTGCCAGTAGTGTACACAGACTGTATCTAGTCGACTTCGCCAACCTAAGAGCAGAATATGCAAAGCAATATCTTTTACAGTATCACTATCGTATTTCACCATAAACTTCCTTCGTAGGAGAGTATAAAATAAGTAAAGTATTTAAGTTATTGGGAAGAAGAGAATGACACGCGTGACGCTGAAACTATTTACGTCGTCTGTCAGCACTTAATTGACAAGGAGATTGGAAACAACTGCATAACCTTAAATAACGATAATTTTCTATACACGGAAATACACCGAAGAGGCAAAGAAACTGGTATAATGTGTTGTGCCCCCGCGAGCACGCTGCAAACGTCATCGAACTGTTCGTGCAGATGGTTATTGTCTTGCAAACGTTCCCAGTCATGTGGATAAGATGCCTGTCATTTCGACTGCTAGTGATATGAAGCCGTTGGGATCCAGCACGGCGTTCCGTATTACCCTCCTGAACCCACCGCTTCTATATTTTGCTAACAGTCATTGGATCTCGAGCAGCAATGTCGCGCTACTATAAACCGCAATCGCGATAGGCTACCATCAGACCTTTATCAAAGTTGGAAACGTGATGGTACGCATTTCTCCTCCTTCTCCAAAAACATAAATAAGCACGCCGCAACACAACGTCGCATGGACGCGACTAATATCTGAAGTAGTGCTGGAGGGAAGTGACACCATGAAACATGAAGGGCTGTCCATAAATTCGTGAGAGTACGAGGGGGTGGAGATCTGTTCTGTAAATCACGTTGCACGGCATCCCAGATATGCTCAGTAAGTTTCAAGTCTGAGGAGTTTGGCGGCCAGCGGAAGTGTTTAAACTCAGAAGAGTGTTCCTGAAGCCACTGTGAAGCAATTCTGGATATGTGGGGTGTCACATTGACCTACTAGATTTTCCAAAGTCCGTCGGAATGCACAATGGGCATGAATGGGTGCAGGTGATCAGACAGAATGCGTTCGGACGTGTCACCTTTCAAAGTCATATTTAGAAGTATTAAGGATTGTTCACTATTCTAGACGTATGAGGTGACGCATAACACTGCAACTGCACACGCCGCATGCCATTACAGAGCCTCCACAAGCTTGAACAGTCCCCTGCTGACATGCCGGGTCCATGGGCTGAAGAAGTTGTCTCCATACCTGTACACACCTATCCGCTCCATACAACTTGAAACGAGACTCGTCCGACGAAGCAACACGTTTCCAGTCATCAACAATCCAGTGTCGGTGTTGAAGAGCCCAGGCGAGGCGTAAAGCCTTGTGGCGGGCCGGAGTGGCCGTGCAGTTCTAGGCGCTACAGTCTGGAGCCGAGCGACCGCTCCGGCCGCAGGTTCGAATCCTGCCTCGGGCATGGATGTGTGTGATGTCCTTAGGTTAGTTAGGTTTAATTAGTTCTAAGTTCTATGCGACTGATGACTTCAGAAGTTATGTCGCATAGTGCTCAGAGACATTCGAACCAACCAAAGCCTCGTATCGTGCAGTCATCAAGAGTACACGACTGGACCTTCGGCTCCGAAAGCCCATATCGACGATGTTTCGTTGAATGGTTCGCATAGTGACACTTGTTGATGGCCCAGCATTGAAATCTGCATCAACTTGCGGAGGGGTTGCACTTCTGTCACGTTGAACGATTCTCTTCAGTCGTCGATGGTCCCGTTCGTGCAAAAACTTTTTCCGCCCGCAACGATGTCAGGCATCTGATATTTTGCCGGATTCCTGATATTAACGGTACACCCGTGGAGTGATCGTACTAGAAAATCGCCACTTCATCGCTACCTGGGAGATACTGTGTCCCATCGCTCGTGCGCAGATTATAACACCACGTTCTAAATCACTTAAATCTGGTTGTGTTTGGGCCTCCGCAGCAGGCGCACGGTTAGTGCATTCATGCTGACTACAATTCATCGGTGACTTGTACGCCAGTACCGAGACTGGATGTCCTCTGGGTGATGGCACGTGTTCCTTCGGATGGATGGATACTGGCGTGGAGGCACGAAAAACCTGTAAGCAATCACTCTGTAACAGTAATGGTTTATGGATTGTCTCTGTGACATTTTCGCTGTGGTGTCATTATTCGGAAGGAATAGTGGATCAAGACAAGAAGTCGTTGGGGACTACTTCCTACCCAACACGCAGTTTGTTGTTTCTGGCCACGATGAATCTATCAGCAAGACACACAGCTTAGAGCGCACGTGCATGGCTCTGTGAGCACCAGGATGAGTTTATCATATTCCTCTGGCCCTCAAACTTCATAATTTAAACCCATTCTATAAACCGTGGGACCACCACGATCGGGCTGTTCGGGCCACATATCCTCAACCAAGAAGCCTTACGCAGATGACCATAACACTAGAAACAGCAAGGCTTCATATCCCAGTTGGTGCCTTCTAGAATCTCACTGACTCTCTTCCAGCACATCTCGCAGCAGTCCCATTGCAAAAGATGGCTACTTAGGCTTTTGAGAGGTGGTCGCATTAATGTGACTGGGCAATGTACATGTCGACTAAACTGACAACAGCTTCACTTAGGATGGTCTTCGTATCAGGCTTGCACAAGTAAGAATAGCGTTTTAATGTACTACTGTTAACTGTTTCGGCAGAATCAGGCCATCTTCTGGTATGAAACCAGAATATAGGAGGGCGTTTGATATTACAGGTGTCTGCTACTGCACATCATTCTAACTGGAAAGTATTATAAACTATACGACGCTGGGGAGATTTCTCCTTTATTGTACTGGCTGTCGTTAACCCTAAGTTGCAGAGACTGGTTTGGAAAGGGTAAATGTAAGTAGCACGTCGTTACTTGGGGAGGTAACGGAGCAGGTCAACTTGTAGTGTGCTTTTGGAATGTTTTGACTTTGGATTTGGAAGACTAGTGACTAATATGGACATCCGGTTGAGGATACGACAATAACGAAATGACTTTTGATTTGCAAAAAATGGCTCTGAGCACTATGGGACTTAGCATCTGTGGTCATCAGTCCCCTACAACTTAGAACTACTTAAACCTAACTAACCTAAGGACATCACACACATCCATGCCCGAGGCAGGATTCGAACCTGCGACTGTAGCAGTCCCGCGGTTCCGGACTGAGCGCCTGAACCGCTAGACCACCGCGGCCGGCTTTTGATTTGCAAGAATGGTGACTAGTATGGAGATCTGGTTGAGAATATGACAATAACGAAATTGGTAGGAAACGCAGGTATGAGAATGGCTATAGTCTTAGATGAATGGTTTCTGATGGAAAGGAGAAATTCCAGGGCCAGCTTCATCATCCAGGAGAAGGAGATGTTATGGACGTTGTGCTCGTTGGGTATATCAGTAATGGCACTCCAACAAGAACCACATTCTTTTACATTTATCTGAAACCCAAATACACTGAAAGCCCATGCACTGATATTTGAACTGTGATTTATAATCATCTCAGTCCGAAATCACACCAGAGTACAATTAGATGCTATATAAACACTCCTAAGAAATAACTAGAGAGAGAGTCCAAAATCATAGCGAAATGGCTGTGCTCCGCAGGGCAGTCACATGCTATTCATGTGACTCCAGCAGCTCCATACATGTGACCGACTACCTTCGTGTGCCGTCACACCAGGGTTAATGCTCCCTGTGGCAGCAAAGGTATCAGGCTATCGATTTTGCCGTCCGAAGACGCAGATATATCAACCCCATCTCCTTTAAGTGACCCATAGGGCTAGAAAGGTCTTTGGCAGTAGCGAGCTCACCGAAACCGAAGGGGCACGTTTCTGTATTGCGTCCTGAGAGATGCCGTGGTGGCATGGGTGGGGCCATCTCGACACGGTTTTTTCTTTCTTTTTTTTTCATTGGCTCAGTACCTTCGATATCACCTTCACCTCCGTGTTTCGGGGACGGCGTTTCAGAACTTGAGTCGCCTGTTGGTGGTTTCTAGGCGTTCACCTCCTCGCTGGAAGCCGACGATAGGAAATGCACCAGACTCCAATACTGTCGAGCTTTGGCACCAATGGGCCGATGTGACGGCTTAAATGGTAGCTCGGTGACCCTTCGTAAATTGTACCAGAAGTCTGGCGTCGGTAATGGTGCTGGCTGGCGCTGGTAGACTCAGGTGCAGTGTGCCACACTTACTGGCCTGGTAGCATTGGTTTCCTGCACTATTATCTGTTAGCTACTTTCAACTGTACTGACGTCGCGAAGTCAGCTAAGGGTACTCGGCCACAGATGACACCCTCCAGCGATCGTCGTGCAGAAGATTGATGACGCGTTGTCGCTGCGACAGCGAAATGTCAATTCAAAATTTTTTCATCATCATTCCTGCTTCATGTTGACTCTATTTCTTAAGGAGAAATAGATGTGAAGTCTGGAACAGTGAGAGGTGATCTGGCCGGCCATAGCGAATATACCTGTTTATTTGGCGCAGAATTGGGTCTGCAGCCATTTCGGCTACTTTGTGAGTGAAATTTGTAACCTGTTTTGCGAGGGATGGTCATTGTGGAAGTATATCATAGCGTGAGATTGAAATAATGGGTGCAGCCCTATAGTAAATTCGGAACAAGGCATTGGCGTTCACGAGTAGCACAGTATAGTTGGGAACGTGACTCATCGTGCGACTCGTTAAACCACGCTTTCTGGAAATGAAGTCCTAGGATGGAACAAGAAAGTTAGTTTACTGTCAGAAATTAGGTGAAATTTTGTGCCATAAAGAAATGTATGAAATTTCGTGCTTTCAAATGTGACAGCAAGAGATTCTTTATTTGAACTGAAGTAAAAGATTGGGAAGTACTAGGGCTATTCAGAAAGTAAGGAACGATAGGTTGCGAAATGGAAACCACATTGAAAATTAGAACTCTTTTATTTGCAACAGTAGGCTACAACTTCCAGCTACTTATCTCCATAGTTACCGATCCGACTTAGACGTTTGTCGCAGCGTCGTACCAACTTTCCAGTACCCTCGTTATAGAAGGCAGCTGCCAGTGCTTTCCGCCAGTTCTCTACGCTGGCCTACAGTTCGTTGTCTGTGCCAAAATGTTGTCTTCATAGCCAGCTGTTCATGTGAGCACAGATAAAACTCAGACGGAGACAATCACGGGCTGTATTGTGGGTAATCAAACATTTCCAATTGAAAACTATGCAAGAGCATCTTCATTGGCCTTGCAGATTGCAGCTGAAAATTGTCTTGAAGAAGAAAACGCTTGACAGTTTTTGGTGTTGGCTGCATAGTTTCAGACGACATTTCTCACCAGGCCCTCGTACATGGCGGGAGACACTGTTGTTCTAGGTATCTTTATATGCGCCCTGTGTGCTCAGAACTACAAATAACGACGTAACGAGATCGACGGGCATACTAGAGACGCTGCCCAACACACCTGTCCAAAACTTCACTGGATTTTCATTGTGGTTCCATTTCGCGAGCGATCGTTCCTTATTTTCCGAATTTCCCTTACATGTGCATTGGTTTGCTCACTGCTGTGGGCTGCCTTGAGAGTTAACACCATCCCAAACCCGTGCTATGCGCTGTTGGTACCTAGGATGTCGCTTTCGCGTGTGATAGATCTACATCTACATTTATACTCTGCAAGCCACCCAACGGTGGCTAGACTTGACTGTGTTTCATTTTTTAAAAAACGTCATGGCACCTTCGAGGTCAATCATATTTGAATTCTTTCTTGAAATACTGTATCTGGCGACCTGAGTAGCATTTGATACAAATTAAGGATAATAATTATTTATTTCGAGGAATGATTGACGATTCTCTAAGCTTGTGGCATTTTAATTTTATCCGTTTCTACATGCCGATCCGTTGGTCTTCAACCTCAGTGACTGAAGGTGGGGCCTACGTATTTCACTTGTATTTCAAAAAATTCATGCATCTGAAGATTATAGTGTAGAACGTTTTTCTGTAACGTGTAGAAGAACAAAGGCAGGTTTGCCATATGCTGTAGCTTAACTTTAAAGTCGTTAACTGTGCGTGAATCATTTGAATTACTTCATCGAAGTAGTGCCAGAATATTTCCGGCGCACTAGTGATTACGAAATGTAGCCTGTTATATTTTTTCAACCTGAAGGTTGTATTAATTAATTGTATAATGTGGCCGTCTAGAGGCTAGTGACAATGTACTAAGACTAGATCTAGGAGAAGTCCTGGCCACGAAATACTGTTGTCATTAGTCCCTCTTGCGATGGTATGAGATAAATATCATAGGGGATAATTATCTGGGCTGAGTAAAACTATCAACAATTGATTAGACATGATAGGTTTAGGGATGTAATGTTCCACTAAGCTCATTACTTTCGACGTCTCCTCGCAGTGGCAATGAGATTGGTAGGGATCGGAAGTAAAGAAGGGTTCCAGTAACTTTCAGTATTAATGTAACTGTCAGCACAACGTAAACCTGGAGAAAATATATCGGAAAATTCAGTACATAGTGATCTGAAATGACTGGTATTCTAGCAGATGCGAAGTTAGCGTCGTGTATTATTCGAAAACACCAAACTTTGAAAGCATCAATCCAAATGTGAGGAAAAACATTTCTTTTACCCTCCGATCGGTCGCGACAATAAAAACCCAGTATGCCCATCAATCGAGTCTCGTCACACTATTCAATTCTGCGCACCTAGTGAGGATGTAAGGATTTATTCTGCATGGTTTGTGTTGCGCAACTTTAACGAACGTTAGACCTGCTATATCAGTATATTCTATTAAAGATAATCGGTTTCTGTCTGTGATCAAACCATCATCGGGACCTAAACATATATAGTTACACAACTGTTATTTCAGTTTCGTAAATGTATAGCTGAGGTGCCTTTTGGACCCAATGATATTCTGGTCTAGACCGAGATCGATAGTCTTTGATAAACTATGCTGATACAGGTGTTTATTCCGTTACTCAGTTATTAACTTTCATGTAAAGATTCTTAGCGAAATAGTGTCTTCCACAAGCTGTGAAATACATGCTGAGGGCTTCAGCCTGACTGTGTTCAGCCCACATAACGCAATTGTCATGCGTGTCGTTTTTCATGACACTGCCCAGCCGTACACTGCAAGGGCAATGAATGCACTCCTGTAGGGTTTTCGATGGGAAGTGTCTGTCACCCGCCACACAGCCCAGACTTGGCTCCGTCTCATCTCTTTGCTCACGTGTACCGCTGGCGGTGACAGTATTTTAGGGCGGAAAACCAGCTCGGGCATAGCTCAGGGGAAGCAAAGGTGGCTGCTTTTTACACTCCTGGAAATGGAAAAAAGAACACATTGACACCGGTGTGTCAGACCCACCATACTTGCTCCGGACACTGCGAGAGGGCTGTACAAGCAATGATCACACGCACGGCACAGCGGACACAGCAGGAACCGCGGTGTTGGCCGTCGAATGGCGCTAGCTGCACAGCATTTGTGCACCGCCGCCGTCAGTGTCAGCCAGTTTGCCGTGGCATACGGGGCTCCATCGCAGTCTTTAACACTGGTAGCATGCCGCGACAGCGTGGACGTGAACCGTATGTGCAGTTGACGGACTTTGAGCGAGGGCGTATAGTGGGCATGCGGGAGGCCGGGTGGACGTACCGCCGAATTGTTCAACACGTGGGGCATGAGGTCTCCACAGTACATCGATGTTGTCGCCAGTGGTCGGCGGAAGGTGCACGTACCCGTCGACCTGGGACCGGACCGCAGCGACGCACGGATGCACGCCAAGACCGTAGGATCCTACGCAGTGCCGTAGGAGACCGCACCGCCACTTCCCAGCAAATTAGGGACACTGTTGCTCCTGGGGTATCGGCGAGGAACATTCGCAACGGTCTCCATGAAGCTCGGCTACGGTCACCGTTAGGCCGTCTTCCGCTCACGCCCCAACATTGTGCAGCCCGCCTCCAGTGGTGTCGCGACAGGCGTGAATGAAGGTACGAATGGAGACGTGTCGTCTTCAGCGATGAGAGTCGCTTCTGCCTTGGTGCCAATGATGGTCGTATGCGTGTTTGGCGCCGTGCAGGTAAGCGCCACAATCAGGACTGCATACGACCGAGGCACACAGGGCCAACACCCGGCATCATGGTGTGGGGAGCGATCTCCTACATTGGCCGTACACCTCTGTTGATCGTCGAGGGGACACTGAATAGTGCACGGTACATCCAAACCGTCATCGAACCCATCGTTCTACCATTCCTAGACCGGGAAGGGAACTTGCTGTTCCAACAGGACAATGCACGTCCGCATGTATCCCGTGCCACCCAACGTGCTCTAGAAGGTGTAAGTCAACTACCCTGGCCAGCAAGATCTCCGGATCTGTCCCCCATTGAGCATGTTTGGGACTGGATGAAGCGTCGTCTCATGCGGTCTGCACGTCCAGCACGAACGCTGGTCCAACTGAGGCGCCAGGTGGAAATGGCATGGCAAGCCGTTCCACAGGACTACATCCAGCATCTCTACGATCGTCTCCATGGGAGAATAGCAGCCTGCATTGCTGCGAAAGGTGGATATACACTGTACTAGCGCCGACATTGTGCATGCTCTATTGACTGTGTCTATGTGCCTGTAATTCTGTCAGTGTGATCATGTGATGTATCTGACCCCAGGAATGTGTGAATAAAGTTTCCCCTTCCTGGGACAAGAAATTCACGGTGTTCTTATTTCAATTTCCAGGAGTGTATAATGAGGATATTGGGAAGTTGGTACCAAGATACGACAGATGCCTGTATCCCCTAACTTCATTTATGTATATCGCCTTCTGTGACGGTTCTGAGATTTGTGACCACCAGTTATTATTCTATTCAGAAATCTAGTTTATAATGAATACATTCATTTCACTGCTGCTTCTTGTGTGTGTCCTGCCACAACACTCCGGTCGACTATAATCATAAGATTCCGCTCTCTCTCTCAGCATATTTATGTTTTAATGATCTGATTTGGATTATTTTTGTCCACGCCTGTGGTATTTTCCAGGTTAGATATTTTTCGCAATTTGTCGACCATGTAGTCTCTTGTCATGTACGAGGGAATCTTAAAAAAAATTCTTTTACTTCTCGTCTATTGGTGCAAGTATGTTCGGGACATACGAATCCTAGTTTCATTAACAGCAGAAGAATCACAAATATAAATATTTTTACGTTGGTTTCTATTTGCTTTGAGCGCCAAAACTCTCACAATGCTTCAAGCATGCACTTCACTTACCAAGCTACGCTATGTTACTTCATTTTATAACGTCAAATTACGTGGCATTAATTACTCTTCTAGCTACGGTGGACAGCAGTAAAGGAAGGAATTTATTACGAAAACGTCTGTTTCTCTGATCTGATGAACATGAACTAACTACCTTTGAAGCCGATTCCGCGTCTGTAAAGAGGGGAGGAGAGAGAGAGACTACTGAACACCAAGAGATTACATTAAATCTTTGCTGTACGCGTCATAGAAGTACTCATCGTAGAGTAATATCTTGAGTCTGTACAACGATCTTGTTACACTGGACACGCAGAAAACATATAACTCATTCTCACAAATGTAGTTTTCAATTATTCAGTTAGAAATATTGCTGTCTACGTTAGAATGTTATTTGCACAATAGTATTTTGTATTACTTCGTCGAAGACATTGAACTGTTAATGTGAACCACAGTCCACGATAAACAGTCACGAAACTCTATAGTGCAAAATTAAAATGCAATATCTTAATAGCTGCAGCGGTGCTAGGACTTCTACCGGCTGGCACGTACGCGCAGGAACAGGAGAATGCAATGATATGAACTGAGCTACTACTATTTTTAATGGCTTTACTTCGATTTTCCCATCTGCTAAGAGGGGCGGTGATTTTTCAATGCCAACAGGAAAACATAATTTAACTAATGTCCTGCTCATGTTAACGTACATGTCTATTAATAAGATGTAAGTGCAGTGTAGCATATACTGTTCACGGTAGCAGAATCATAATCGTATTACCAGAAACCTTTCAAAATGAGGAACGAATTGTGATCTGCTGTATTTAATTTCAAAAGTACCTGCGCGCTTGACATTCACAGCATAAGGAAACAATTGACAGGAATGGGGGAAAGAAATACAGTAGAAGAAGAGTGGGTAGCTCTGAAGGATGAAGTCGTGAAGGCAGCAGAGGATCAAGTAGGTAAAAAGATGAGGGCTAGTAGAAATCCTTGGGTAACAGAAGACATATTGAATTTAATTGATGAATGGAGAAAATATAAAAATGCAGTAAATGAAACAGGCAAAAAGAAATTCCAACGTCTCAAAAATGGGATCGACAGGAAGTGCAATATGGCTAAGCACGGAAGGCTAGAGGACAAATGTCAGGATGTAGATAGATGCTGCCTACAGGAAATTTAAAGAGGTCTTTGGAGAAAAGAGAGCAACTTGTATGAATATCAAGAGCTCAGATGGAAACCCAGTTCTAAGCAAAGAATGGGAAGCAGAAAGTTGGAAGGAGTATATAGAGGGTCTGTACAAGGGCGATGTACTTGAGGACAATATTACGGAAATGGAAGAGGATGCAGATGGAAATGCAAGAGGATGTAGATGACGATGAAAGAGGAGATGCTACACTGCGTGAAGAGTTTGACAGAGCACTGAAAGTCCTGAGTCGAAACAAGGCCCCGGGAGTAAACAACATTCCATTCGAACTACTGACGGCCTTGGGAGAGCCTGACAAAACTGGACCATTTGGTGAGCAAGATATATGAGACAGGCGAAATACACTCAGACTTCAAGAAGAATGTAACAATTCCAATCCCAAAGAAGGCAGGTGTTGACAGATGTGGAAATAACCGAATTATCAGTATAATAAGTCACAGCGGCAAAATACTAACGGGAATTCCATAGGAACGAATGGAAAAACTGGTAGAAGCTGACCTCGGGGAAGATCAGTTTGGATTCCGTAGAAATGTTGGAACACGTGAGGCAATACTGACCTTATGACTTATCTTAGAAGAAAGATTAAGAAAAGGCAAACCTACGTTTTTAGCATTTGTAGACTTAGAGAAAGCTTTTGACAATATTGACTGGAATACTCTCTTTCAAATTCTAAAGGTGGCAAGGGTAAAATACAGGGAGCGAAAGGCTAATTAAAATTTATACAGAAACCAGATGGCAGTTAAAAGAGTCGAGGGGCATGAAAGGGAAGCAGTGGTTGGGAAGGGAGTGAGACAGGGTTTTAGCCTCTCCCCGATGTTGTTCAAGTTGTATAATGAGCACGCAGTAAGGGAAACAAAAGAAAAATTCGGAGTAGGTATTAAAATGCATGGAGATGAAATAAAAACTTTGAGGTTCGCCGATGACATTGTAATTCTGTCAGAGACTGCAAAGGACTTGGAAGAGCAGTTGAACGGAATGGACAGTGTCTTGAAAGGAGGATATAAGATGTACATCAACAAAAGCAAAACGAGGATAATGGAATGTAGTCGAATTAAGTCGGGCGATGCTGAGGGAATTAGATTAGGAAATGAGACACTTAAAGGAGTTTTGCTATTTGGGGTGCAAAATAACTGACGATGGTCGTAGTAGAGAAGATATAAAATGTAGACTGGTAATGGCAAGGAAAGCGTTTCTGAAGAAGAGAAATTTGTTAACATCGAGTATAGATCTAAGGGTCAGGAAGTCGTTTCTGAAAGTATTTGCATGGAGTGTAGCCACGTATGGAAGTGAAACATGGACGATAGATAGTTTGGACAAGAAGAGAATAGAAGCTTTTGAAATGTGGTGCTACAGAAGAATGCTGAAGATTAGATAGGTAAATCACATAACTATTTAATAAGTATTGAATAGGATTGGGGAGAAGAGAAGTTTGTGGCACAACTTGACCAGAAGAAGGGATCGGTTGGTAGGACATGTTCTGAGGCATCGAGGGATCACCAACTGAGTATTGGAGTGCAGCGTGGAGGGTAAAAATCGTAGAGGGAGACCAAGAGATGATTACACTAAGCAGATTCAGAAGGATAAACGCTGCAGTGAGTACTGGGAGATGAAGAAGCTTGCACAGGATAGAGTAACATGGAGAGCTGCATCAAACTAGTCTCAGGACTGAAGACCACAACAACAACAACTGTAACGTTTATGTCTCATGATGATGATGATGATGGGAGGAAGGCGAGGGAGAAACCCGGTTTCGGCACGGGGCCTACTCCTTGAGAATAGCACCAAGGTGGCCGCCAAGCGTAACGTCCCTGTCCCATGGACGGATCAAGAAAAGCACTGTCACGTGCCCTCTGTATATGAGACACTGCTGAGAAGTTTGGTATTTCAGCCAGGTTATTGGCGCAAATCTGGTGATAAGGAACTCTATGTCACAATCGCTTACTGGCTAAATACTGGTAGTAAAAAGTTATCCACTTGTTACCTTGCCTCCACTTCCTTGCTTCTTGTTTCCCAGGGGTCCAGTTACATGCTAATACACTGCGCTGTGCTTCAGAGACACCACCTCACAGACTGCCTCTCTAAAACTAGTAAACAGTAGAATTCTATTTGCAAGTCTTGATTTTTGTGTCTTTCTTACTTCAACTGCGTAGTGAGAGCTACACCTCAATTGTTAGAGAGCAGACTAATACTACAAACGGTAGGAACATCTATCAAGTAATGTCTGGCTGGTTGTCATTGTCCCGTGTATAGTGTTTCACAACTCTTCCCTCTCTTGTGAAGACCTCCTCGCAGACTTGTAAGAGGGAAGAGTGATACGTAATTGGCTATACAATCAAAGCCTTTGATTTTAACTCAAATAAGCATTTCTTTTCAAACGAAGTCTGACCGTGGGCAGACTTTGATGGGCCGCCTGGAGCGGCCGGGCGCTTAGAGGCGCCATGTCACGGATAGCGCGGCCCCTCCCGCCGGAGGTTCGAGTCCTCACAAGGTCACATATGTGTGTATGTGTGTGTGTGTGTGTGTGTGTGTGTGTGTTTGTGTGGCCGGCTGAAGTGCCCGTGCTCTTCTAGGCGCTGCATTCTGGAACGGCGAGACCGCCACGGTCGTAGTTTCAAATCCTGCCTCGGGCATGGATGTGTGTGATGTCCTTAGGTTAGATAGGTTTAACTAGTTATAAGTTCTAGGGGACTAATGACCTCAGAAGTTGAGTCCCATAGTGCTTAGAGCCATTTGACCTTAGCAGTTTGGTTCCTTAGGAATACACACTCACACACACACACACACACACACACACACACACACACACACACATACACATACACACACACGAATAGGCTGTGTAGTCCTGGAAGGTCGGTCCGAGCAGTTCGGAAACTGAACGACTTGTCGGGTGTTGTTCGAGAGTGCTGTGGTGAGTGTCTTTAGCACGTGGAGAAACCAAGGTTGGACTACATCTAGTGTAGTGCCTTTACCACCTTAAGCTGTAATTCTAATAAAAAATACACTTTAATTAATTTAATTTAAATTTATAAGTATTAGTTATAAAAGTAATATAATATAATCCTAAGAGAGTAAAGGAGTAAGAATACTCTAGGTCAGAATACGTTTGTTTGTATTAACCTATAAGTAATTGAGACAATGGTGTCTCGCTCTCACTATATTCAGATCTGTTCTCTAAGATATGATGTGTAAGTGTGAATTGGAAGTTGAAGCAGTAAATCAGTATTATTGTTGTGTTTTGCACAAATTATTTCAAAAAGTGAGTTCGCTGTATTGTGGTCATTCATTTCAAAGATCATGAGCTTTCCCAAGTGTGATAAACCACTTAAAGAAATAAGTCTTACTTTCGGAGATAATTAAAGAGTCTAAAATTATTAACAAATTAAAATATGAACAGTGAAGGGCATTAAAGTGATAATACTTGATATCTGTTTTGTGAAACTTTAACGTAGCGAACATTACGCTAAGCTATAGTCCATTGTTCAGTAATCGGCCAACACTATCAGCTAGCATATTCAAATTTGGAAACTTGTGGTACGTTCCTATGGCACCAAACTCCTGAGGTCTTCGGTCCCTAGGCTTACACACTATTTAATGTAACTTAAATTAACTTAAGCTAAGGACGACACACACCCGTGCCCGAGGGACTCGAACCTCCGATGGGGGAAGCGGCACGAACCGTGGCAAGGCAGTCAAGACCACGCGGCTACACCGAATGGCACTAAAATATGTGGTCGCTGTAGAAAGCAAGCATTGAAACCACTTTTGGTACGAAAAAGTAGTTTTAAAACATAACTGAAGTGTATTTCAGTTTGCTAGGCCTTCAACTGTAAAACTAGATAATGTAATACTTTTCTCATCTGTGATTAATTTCTGTCAGAGAAGTAAATCAACGACGTTAGTTCACGTAAAAAGTAAATTCTATTTATCTTGGGTGTTCGATAGTTTTGTCTTCTTCCATTTGACTCAGATACATCGATGTGTGCTTCATAATAAAATCTACTGCTAGAACTTAACAAGAAGGAAACCACGTAACCTTATCGAACTTCTAATACGACCATCAAAAAGAAAAAGAAGAAAACAACAGATTAAATACATCAGATGTTGTGGGGATTATGCGAACACCCCTCATTACAGATGTCTGCCGTCCTGGAGCAGGCGGCGAACTGTGGCGGAACTAACATCAGAGTTTCATGCTGTGCTGAGTACAAATGTATCTGAACGCACAGTGCACCGAAAACTCCTAACGATGCGTCTCCGCAGGTGACGACCCAAGCATGTGCCAGTGTTAACAGTACGACATCGGCAATTACTCCTGAAATTGGAACTTGAGGTTCACACAGTGGCAGAGCATTGCTTGGTTTGATGAATCCCGATACCTTATTCATCATGGCGATGGTAGGACGAAAATCTGTCGTCTTTCAGCGGAACACCTCCTTGACACCCGCACTGCGTGACGAAGAGAAACTATCGGCGGCTCCATTATGCCCTGGGGAACATTCACGTGGGTATCCAAGGGTCAAGTGGAGCACTTGCAAGGCACGATGAATATCAAAATGTGGACCCCTCTGGTGGCAGACCACGTACGTACACCCATTCAAGACGGTCATGTTTCCCGACGGCAGTGGCATATTTAGCAAGATAATGTAACGCGTAACAAGGCCAGGAGTGTGGTGGAGTGGTTGGAGAATGCGAGTTTCAGCTGATGCGCTGGCCTCCCAGCTCACCAGAACTAAAGCCGATCGAACACATCTGGGATGTGATTGAACGTGTCAGAGCTCATCGACCCCTTGCCCGGGATTTACAGGAATTGGGTGACTTCTGTGTGCAGACACGGTGCAGCTCCAGCTCCAGCGATATATCAAGTCTCATTGCTTCCATGACACGATGCATTACCGCTGTTAACCGTCCCAAAGGTGGAGATACAGGCTATTAGGTAGTTGGTCACAATGGCCTGGCTGATAAGGGTATTTTTTAATCCAGTACAATGTCATTATCAGAGGCTTTCCGTGGAAGATGAAATGGAGTTCGCCTGCTACGACACAATGCCATATGTGCTATTTTAGTGGACACGTGAGGATACAGTACGTGTCGAAAGTCATTGTTGAGTGCAGCAAAGTTGTATATCCCGGACGATACAGGCCAGTGGTAGCTAACTACTTCACTTAAAGAACTACGAGATTAATTGAATCTGAAGACACGGTCCAAAATTTCAGTGAACTTTTGCCAGTCAGCCCACGGTCCACCCATACCAAATTAAATTCTACATACGCACAAGAGCAGCTAAAGAGCAATGCAGCCCAGCACTTCACAAATAGATGAACAGCGTTCCCGCCACTCCATAGTCATACTTAATCAGTACTGTTAGTTAGCTAGTTCATTACCTCTATGTTCCACAGATCACTGGAACATTTTGTTACCGAAATGATGTTGAACGAGTCATTAATCAGGATATGTATACAGGTTTAGTGTTAACATTAGCCGGTCGATGTGGCCGAGAGGTTCTAGGTTCTTCAGTCTGGAACCACGCGACCGCTACGGTCGCACGTTTGAATCCTGCTTCGGACATAAATGTGTGTGATGTCCTTAGGTTGGTTAAGTTTAAGTAGTTCTTCTGATGACCTCAGATGTTAAGTCCCTTAGTTCTCATAGCCATTTGAACCATTTGAATTTTGTTAGCATTAACGAACGTATTAGTTTTTTGTCCTACTCACCACAACACTGACAAACTAGCTTTTTTTTAAGTGTGGTACTCTTTAAATAGAACCTTTCGTTTCTTAAGTCAAACGAATTCGCTACAACCCGCTCGAACATCATGGATACCAATGTGATTCGACGCCTTAACACAATTCATGCTACTCATGTTACTACGTTTTTAGGTGGCGATTTAAAACCTCTGCTCCAATTTAACTGTCGTATGAGCTAAAAAACATCCCTCAGACCTGTTCTCTACCAACGGTCATAACTTTTCTTGAATTAATCAGTATTGTTTTATCACAAGCTGCGAAGCTTACACCCTTGGTCTCGGGGTAGCGTCTTTGAGTAGTAATCAAACCGCTTAAACTTTTACTAATGATCACCATTGGCGGCCGAAGACTTCTGGCATAAGTACTCCCAATGGACTTGTCAAAGAGGACGGAGGAGGGGACAGAGGTTCAGGGGCCCCTAGTTGGAAGAATCAGCAATTGTCAAACCCTTGAGGATGCAGAAGGCAGTGAAAACAGCGGCATACATAAAATGTATCTGCAGGACATGTGGCCTGTAACGAAAAAGTGTCATGATAATATCTACATTGGCAAAAGGTCCGGAAGAATCGCCCATTAGGTTGTCCACCAGGAGACTGCTATGGGGGAGGTTACCATGAGAAAAAGACTGAACCATAATCTACTAGTCGGTGCGTGTAATGTCAGAAACTAGATTGTGGTAGGGGAAGCTAGAAAATCTGAAAAGGGAAAGATACAATAGAGGTCAGCAGCATGAAATGGTGTAAAGGGAGTAGCATTCGTTATGAATAGAAACGCAAGGCATAGAATGTGTTGCAGTCAACAGTTCAGTGATCGAGAGACCAACATCGACAAATACAAAGATAGTTCAGGTATACATGCTAACGTCTCAGGCAGAAGATGAAGAGAAGGAGGAAGTATATGAGGATACTGAAAGGGTAGTACAGTACATAGAGATGGGTGAAATCTAATAATCGTCGAGGACTCGAATGCAGTTGCAGGGGAAGGTGTATAAGGAAAGATTAAAGAAGAATATGGGCTTGGGACAAGGAATGATAAAGGGCAAAGACTAATTGAATTCTATAATAAATTTGAGCTAGTAATACCGAATATTCTGTTCAAAAATCACAAGTGGAGGAAACATACTTGGAAAAGACTGACTGATACGGGAAGAATTCAATTAGATTACATCAGGGTTATACAGAGATTCCAAAATCAGACATTGGATTGTAAAGCATACCTGGGAGCAGACACAGATCACAATGCAATAGTGATGAAGAGTAGGATGAAGTTTAAGAGATTAGTCAGGAAGAATCAAAATGCAAATAAGTGGGATACAGAAATGCTAAGGTCGACGAAGTACGTTTGATCTTATCTAAGGCTATAGATATAGCACCAAGAAATAGTTCAGTAGTAAGTACAGTTGAAGAGGAATGGACGTCTCTTAGGAGGGCAGTCACAGAATTTCGAAGGAAAAAATAAGTACAAAGAAGGTAACTCGGAAGAATCAATGGGTAACTCAACAAATACTTCAATTGATCGATGATAGGAGGAAGCACAAAAAATTAAGGGGAACTGGAGAATACAGAAACAGATGTCGCTCAGGAATGAAATAAATACGAACTGAAGGGATGCAAAGACGAAATGGCTGCAGGAAAAATTTGTAGAAATCGAAAATGAAATGCTTGTCGTGAGGACTGACTCAGCATACAGCAAAGTCAAAACAACGTGACGTTAAAGCAATGATGGTAACATTAAGAGTGCAGCGGGAATTCCACTGTTAAATGCAGAGGAGGGAGCCGATGGATGGAAAGAATATATTGAAGGCCTCTATAACGGGGAAGATTTTTTTGAAGTGACAGAAGAAGAAACAGGAGTCGATTTAGAAGAGCTAGATGATCCAGTATTAGAATCTGAATTTAAAAGAGCTTTGGAGGACCCAACATCAAATAAGTCAGATGAGATAGGAAACGTTCCACCAGTATTTCCAGAATCATTAGGGTATTGGCAGCAAAACAACTATTCACGTTCGTGTGTAGTCAGATTAACAATCATGCATCCAAATTGCCGACAAGAATAATATACAGAAGAATGGAAAAGAAATGCTAGATAACGATTAGTTTCGCTTTAGGGAAGTGAAGGGCACCAGTAAGGCAATTCTGGTGTCGCGTGTGATAGTGGAAGCAAGACTAAAGAAAAATCGAGACACGTTCATAGGATTTGTCGACCTGGAGAAACCGTTAGACCATGTAAAATAGTGCAAGATGTTGGAAATTCAGAGAGAAATAGTGGTAAACTATAGGGAGAGACGGGAAATGTGCAACATGTACAAAGGCCAAGAGGGGTCAATAAGAGTGGACGACCAAGAAAGAAACGCTCCGATTAAGAAGAGAGTGAGGCAGGGATGCAGTCTCTCCCCCTTACTATTCCATCTGTACATCGAAGAAGCAATGGTGGAAGTAAAAGAAAGTTTCAGGAGCGGACTTAAAATTCAAGGTGGAAGGTTATCAACGATACGATTCGCTGACAATGTTGCTATCCTCAGTGAAAGTGAAGAAGAACTGCATAACCTACTGAAGAAAATGAACAGTCTAATGAGCACAGAATATGTACTGAGGGTAAATCAAAGAAAGACGAAAGTAACGAGAAGCACCAAAAACGAGAACAGTGAGGAGCTTAACATCAGTATTGATTGTCACGAAGTAGATGAAGGACACAAAAGCAGACTATTACTGGCAAAAAGGGCGTTCGTGGTCGAGAGAAGTCTACTAGTATCAAACAAAGGCTTTGATTCGAGGCAGGAACTTCTGAAAATGTACGTCTGGAGCACAGCATATATGGCAGTAGAACATGGACTGCGGGAAAACTGGAACAGTAGAGAATCGAGGTAATTGCGTTGTGGTGTTACAGGTGAATGTTGAAAATTAGGTGGGCCGGTAAGGTAATGGCGGAGGAGGAGAGGGGAGGAATATGTGGAAAACACTGACAAGGAGAAGGGAGAAAATGACAGGACATCTGTTAACACATCAGGGAATGATTATCATGGCAGTGTAGTGACCTGCAGAGGGCAAAAACTGTAGAGGAAGAGAGAGACTGGAATACATCCAGCAAACAGTTGTGGATGTAGATTGGAAGTGTTACTCTGAGATGAAGAGGTTAGCTCAGCAAATTAATCCACGGCGGGCATCATCAAACAAGTCAGAAGACTGATGACCCTAGTGAAAAAAAATAAGCCGAAATGAAACGCTTCCATCGAAGAAATGATAGTAAGTTTGCAGAAGGAAACGCATTTTCATCTCAATTTTTCTGTGTAAGTACAGTAACAGGAACCTGTTTCCCTTAAGTGTCTTTAAAAAAATGTAGAGCGGCTAGCTCCAAGGTAGCTAGGAATGTGTTTCCGGTACTATTCAGCAGACACAATGGCTGAACAGAGAAATCTTGTGGATATTTGATCTAAGTTTGGTAGTAATTGTTAGGTGGGTACGCTGTCTGACAGAAGCGTGTATTGTTAGGGGACGAGCTCAAGATTCGGCTAGCTCGCCGTCGAATAAGTCATTTTGGTGAGTAGTAGCATTAGAGCACAGTTCGCCATTGGAAGGTACATGAATTGTGTGAGATTTTTGTAGAAGCTGGTAATGTCTTCTGCCGATGCTTTAAGATGTCGGAAGAATAGAGAATCAGGTAGGATTTCTGTTTAAATGTAATCGTGAAAGAGCAGTTTGTTTGATCGTAAAGGAGGCTGCTCAGATAAACATTTGACTAAATGTCTTAGCTACTAATATTTAAATTACTGGAATGAGTAACTCATTTATATTGTTGTCATGTAGTTTCAGAGGTGTGGATAGCTTGCCTGCTAAGTTAAGAGATTCTTGAGCGCTGTCAGAACCTGTCAGTTTTCCGCCATAAACTGATCGTTTCTTGATGCGCTGAGTGATACAGAAGCACTCTTCATAATCTGCATTTCTTTTCTATAACTCCTACATCGCTGTTGTTCTGTTTGTGTGGAGAGCCACTAGTTGGGCGTCTCAGAGTCCCTCCCTGATAATTAACTTCTTTCCTGATGTATCTTTTTTCTTGATAGGCGATTTAGAATAATGTTTCTAGCACTATAGCATAAATCAAGGGTTTAATTGGCCAATTTTAGAGTATATCTGTAGTACTTGTCATGAGCTACAATTTTGGAATAAATTTCTCGGTAATTTGGTAAATTTAGGGAACATTGTTCGTGCTTGACCCGTGTACTGAAGTCTCAGTTAGAGGCGCTCCACAGTAACTATATGGATCATTTCACCACAGTAACTGTATGGATCATTTCATTGCCTAATTAGCTTATTGTTAATAAAAAGATGTTTGGTTTGAGTACGGGTTTGCCAGGCCGAAACCGGTAACCACGGCAGCAAAAGTATTATGTCTATGCAACTGACATAGGGGAAATAAAAAATTATCCAGTACCTTAGTACGAATAACGGCGGAACTACCACCCCGTGGCAATATGCCTTGAATAAGCAAATGAGTAAATGCTTTCACAATGTATCTTCTATTTTTACGATACAAAAGAGATTTCGTCTGCTCTTATTGTTTAAATTATGGATTTAACAATAATATGGTGTTCATTTCTCTTGGATTGTGTCTTATGGGGGCCAGCTAATATGCTTTGTTCTAAAGTAATTTAGATTCGAGTTCATTGACGGGCTACCTCTTTACCTCCTTCAGTGCCGAGTATATGAAGTTATCGCTTGTGTAACAGCCATCTCAGTTTCCTTCTCCAGTGTTACCACCGTGAAACATTTCTCTGATCGACATACACTCATGCTCATAAATTAAGGGTATTGCTAATAAATTGTGAAGTAACACTATCGTGGGCGGTTTGCGGGTTTACATCACCTCCGGGTATGACCATACGGTGCATTTGACCTGTGGTCGACGCACGGTGGCGCTGGGGTGTTTGCCTTGCGTCGGCGTTGGTGCATGTCAGATAACGGTGCAGCGAGTAAGTATGCAGACGTTTTTAGACGTGCTAATCGTGACTGGGTGTTGAAAATGGCTCAAAGATCACATATGGGGTGGAATGATAGGGCGACTGGAGGTTGGTCAAACACAGGGGGTTATCGACCCGGGCTTTTCGTGTGCCACAAAGTGTGACCTCAGACACTTTGTGTGGCACTACATTCTGCATTTATACTGAATATAAGAACATGAGTGTAGTATAATATAGAGCCTCCTCAGATTCTTGTGCCCCAATTTTTCGCTGCTCGTCATCAGTGCATGATTTTGCTTATTAATTTATGTTATGGATGGAAAACCCATGAAGCCAAGTTCGGACATGAAATCTCCTTTTTAGGATTGATTGCTAGTTTCTGCTAACAACATAGCCAGCTTCAGATCATAAGATATACTCGTTCAGTGTTGATACTACTACGGCTTCATACATCATTGACATATTTCTCAAAATGACAACATTTTAGGTTTTCATGTTGGTAACGCCACGTAGCGCTCTGTATGAAAATCACTGACTGTCCTGTGGCACTGGCTGGTTGGCATTGTTAGAATATTCGCTAGTGTAGTGTTGGGCAGTTGGATGTGAACTGCACGTAGCGTTGCTGGTGGTTGTGAGGAGACAGATGCCAGAGTTTTGAGCGCACGGTCTGGACGTGTGTCAGTCAGGAAAAGGAAATTTGTTTAATTGGAACTCACACACACTATATATATATATATATATATATATATATATATATATATATATATATATATATATATATATGGTGTCCCAGCTATCTTGTCCACCCAAAATATCTCTTGAACAATAACAGCTATTGGAAAATGTAGGGCTGGGACCCATGAATGTACATATCTGGAAACATTCTAAAACGAAAACATATGTGTTTCTTAACACAAACTTATGTTTTTTTTAAATGGACCTCCTATATTTTTTCTTCAGCAATCCATAGCATTTAAAAAAATCGTAAGTTTGTGTTAAAAAACTCATATGCTTTCGTTTTAGAGTGTTTCCAAATATGTACATTCATGGGCCCCAGCCGTACATTGATACCGGTGAAAGGCGTTTTCCAATAGCTGTTATTGTTCCAGAGGTATTTTGGGTGGACAAGATAGCTGGGACAATATATATATATATATATATATATATATATATATATATATATATATATATATATATATATATAGGGTGAGTCACCTAACGTAACCGCTGGATATATTTCGACGAACCGATTCCACAGACCGAACGTGAGGAGAGGGGCTAGTGTAACTGTTTAATACAAACCATACAAAAATGCACGGAAGTATGTTTTTTAACACAAACCTACGTTTTTTTAAATG
Source organism: Schistocerca gregaria (assembly GCF_023897955.1). Taxonomy (NCBI): domain Eukaryota; kingdom Metazoa; phylum Arthropoda; class Insecta; order Orthoptera; family Acrididae; genus Schistocerca; species Schistocerca gregaria. Next base: position 749,195,560 of record NC_064922.1, read on the forward strand.
GAACCACGTTAGTTTTGTTAGTTCATCTGAACATATAAACAAATAGGTAATCAGTGCCGTTTGTTCCATTGTAAACCGTTAATTACATCCGGAGATATTGTAACCTAACGTTGACGCTTGAGTACCAAATCTCCGCTGTTCGTTCGTGTGTATCGGAGAGCACCGAATTACGTAGGGATCCGAAGGAAACGGTGATGGACCTTAGGTACAGAAGAGACTGGAACAGCACATTACGTCCACATGCTAACACCTTTTTATTGGTCTTTTTCACTGACCACATATAAATTACCATGAGGGGTGAGGTACACGTACACACGTGGTTTCCGTTTTCAATTACGGAGTGGAATAGACTGTGTCCCGACATGTCAGACCAATAGATGTTCAATGGGGTGGCCATCATTTGCTGCACAAAACTGCAATCTTTGGAGTAATGAATGTCGTACACGTCCCAGTACATCTGGTATAATGTCGCCGCTGGCTGAAACAAGACGTTGTTTCATATCCTCTGGGGTTGTAGGCGCATCAAAGTACACATTCTCCTATAACGTACCCTACAGAAAGACGTCCAGATGTGTAAGATCAGGAGAACGGGCTGGCCAATTTATGCGTCCTCCACGTCCTATGAAACGCCCGTCGAACATCCTGTCAAGGGTCAGCCTAGTGTTAATTGCGAAATGTGCAGGTGCACCATCATGCTGATACCACATACGTCGACGCGTTTCCACTGGGACATTTCCGAGCAACGTTGGCAGATCATTCTGTAGAAACGCGATGTATGTTGCAGTGCTCTCCGATACACACGATCGAACAGCGGAGGAGTGGTACTCAAGCGTCAACTTTAGGTTATCATATCTCTGGCTGTAATTAACATTTTACAATGCAACAAACGGCACTGATTACGTATTTGTTTATATGTTCAGATGTGCTAGCAAAACTAACGTGGTTCCATTTCAAAAAAACGTAGGTTTGTGTTAAAAAACATACTGCCGTGCATTTTTGTATGGTATGTATTAAACAGTTACACTAGCCCCTCTCCTCACGTTCGGTCTGTGGATTCGGTTCGTCGAAATATATCCAGCGGTAACGTTAGGTGACTCACCCTATATATAGATACCGTTTGTTCTCTGTCAAAATCTTTCATTTGATAACTATGCCTATCAGTAGTTATGCCTGCTGTAGTTAGAATCTTTTATTTTTTGTCAGTATTGGCACTCCCTGTAGTGCAGTACTTCGAGTAACGAAGATTTTTGTGAGGTGAGTGATTCATGAAACGTATAGGTTACTGTTAGTCAGGGCCATTCTTTTGTAGGGATTATTGAAAGTCACATTGCGTTGCGCTTAAAATATGGTGTGTCAGTCTATTGATGATCAGAATAATTAAAGAGAGAAATGTCTAAGTACGCTCAGTTTTACTCAGCTGTCTCTATATCAAATAACGTAGAAGTTTACCAGCAAAGTATTTCATAAATTTTGTATGGGTACTTTTCAATTCACCCATGGCATAATTAAAAACAATCACAAAATAAAGGCTTTGCGACTCCTTTACGATGCAAAAGCGTGCCACACTGAGACGTCAACCCTGGGCTCAGTGACGCTCCAGGCAGCAAAGTGTCGACAAATACGAAAAAGGTCACAGATCTGAAGTTCGTGTAAACCTTAACATGGGTTAATGATGTCACTCTGGCATCAAGATTCACCACAAATGTGCCCAACTCCACGTGATGGGAAGGTCATCGCCACCTCTGTGACGGAGGACATAACCGCGTCACCCAGCGATCAAATCACGCGGTTTTCTTGAAACGGTACAGTAGTTTCCGTTCCATAAGCAGCAGGTTTCGCTGCTCGTTCGCACCGGGAAATACAAACAGAGTCGGCTCCGCCGCCACTTTTATTACACGACGCGGCCGGCCGCGGGTGCAACAGAACCCATGTGGACGGGTGGAAAGAAATTTGTTAGGCTTCATAATACGTATTTATATGTGCCGTGTATTATGCATATCTTGTACGTGAATGTGAATATGCACGTGAACTTTCCTAATCCTCCTCACACCTTTCCGTGAAACGTAGCCAAATCTTAGTTGGGAAGTAGTTCTGTAGTATAGCAGTCAAAGACTTTCCAGTGTCAAAAGATTTGGGGTGCAGAGTTTGGTCAAGGCCAAGTGGTTCGACCACTCCCTCCACCGGGGCCCAGGAAGACCTCCGGGTGGCCGCCATATTCTGGAGTGTTACGGAAGACGGGAAAGTGAGCAGACGTGCCCTCAGTGCGTCTGTCTCAATGTTCACGCATGGAAGAGAGGTATTTGAATATTTGTACTAATTCATTTATTTACAGCCTCGGATTGTGTAATAAAATGAATTTTCTCGTTTAATTTCGGAAATTTGACCCCTGTGTTAATGTATCTGGTCCCCAGTTTGCCCGTTATCCTCCTCACATAGTGGATGTCCCATGTAAAATATTGGGAGACGTTGGTGGTATACATCTGGCCAACGCAATTCCGTCTTGCCCGTAGAAATGTGCGTGCAGATTAGTATATAATGTACCCTAACTATAAGTTGTAAAATTCTAATATCTGTAATCTGGAACAATTGCTGCCATTGCTGTAAAGTCGAGAGATAATGTTCAGACTAATTAGGTAATCAACTGTAATCAATCTTTAACATACCTTAAAAATTACAGAGAAGTTAAGTTAAAGGAATTCATTCAAAATAATGGATATAGAATGCACGGACCCACACATCAGCGTGTGAGCCCTCCAGCCCCTTTCCTAGTATCGTACAGAAATGGCACGCTCTCTCGGTAGCGCTGTCAAGCTCCCTTCTCCAGTTTTCATTCAGGGCTTGACGACATCAACTTTCATCTGACGTACCTAGGCAAGGAGCTCTGACGGTAATCTTTCATTGTAATGAATGTTCGGGGGAAACAGATCAGACATACGCCGCCCAGAATCTATACGAAAGCCCTCTGCGAGTGTCATAAAGAATGTCCATGAAACCACCCATTCGTTCTGGTGTTGATTCCCACACATATTGCAGCTTACGACAACAATTTGCAGTACCATGAGCAACAATACGACGTTGTCTACAACGCTCGACACAGGTACCAATCCTTGGGTATTTCGGCTTAACGCTAAGGAAATCGTGGCATAAACCCACCGAAAGTTATCTGACCACTTGGAGTGTGGTAAGACCGCAGTTTGTGCTCTGGCATATAGGGTGTAACCACGGCATGTTGTTCAAAATAATTTCCAAAAAATTCGAACGTGATTCGTATCAGCGAAGGTGTTTTGTGCTTTTCAGCGCTTTTCTTTTGTGCCACCTGTGGCGCAATCATAGGGGGTGCTACATTATCATCTGCTTGAATAGAATGACATGGGGTTCCGCTCAGATCTTTTCTCTTAGCCAACACCCTCGCTGTCACCCATGCATCTTTGTTGAGCACCTTAAAAACGTACCTTTCGGAAACCTCAAAACCAATTTAGCCTCGTGGCTGGTCTAATGCCTGACGGTTAGGCAACTATTTCAACACGCCTTGCGTGCGAAACGTGCTGTACTAAATGCCCCAAAGGAAGGGATGAGCCGCGCGGGATTAGCCGAGCGGTCTCAGGCGCTGCAGTCATGGACTGTGCCGCTGGTCCCGGTGCAGGTTCGAGTTCTCCCTCGGGCATGGATGTGTATGTGTTTGTCCTTAGGATAATTTAGGTTAAGTAGTGTGTAAGCTTAGCAGTTAAGTCCCATAAGATTTCACACACATCTGAAATATTTTTAAGGGATAGTTTCCTTATCGCTCTGAATAATACCCCCATCAAGCCTCTTACCACCGATTCTGGGTGGCAGCCCGGCTGAAATGTTGCTCAAAGCCACTCATAAGTAAACGTGATTTCATCCATGGGTGTCTCAGTTCTACCCTCCATCAGCAGAGGCGGCAAATGAAGGGTGAAATGTGGGTAAGAGATGATGCGGCGGCTTTCCCATCCTGTAATACGTCCACAGTGGCTTTGGGAAAAGTTGTGGCTAAATTTAGTGCCAGTGTGACATCATTAGCTCACATGAACTTCTGAGCTGTGGCCTTTTTTCGCGTTTCTAATCACCTTGCTGTTTAAAACGTCGCTGAGCTCGAGGGTATGTCACAGGGTGCCACGTTTTTGCAGCATTACAGAGGATTGTTGTAGGCACCTTTGAGCCAAATTTAAAATTTATACTTATGAATGGGAGAAAATTATGGGGTCTGCAAATGTGATTGTGTAATTTTATTTTGAAGTGAACTTCGAATTTAATGGAGAAATAGAGGTAAAAAGGAGGAAAGTTTTTTCATAAATTACTCATCAGCTAATCTAGGTATTAGGTCGTATCGCAAGTGCTTAGAAGACATTGTGATCGTTTACAGCGCTCATAAAGCGGTACTGGTCATTTATTCAATATTTTTAAAGAACTTCATGAAAAATTAACTTCACCTGTGAAGTAGAAAACGCTATTTGTCAACTCAGTTACATACATGTTACTCTGTAATTAACGATGACATGTCTTTTGATATTTTTCTAAAAGAAACTCGTACAGACCAAATTCGATCCTCCAATCTCATAAAAAAGCCTCTTACCTGTCATCTGTTCGTCGGACTGTTTCAGTACCTTTTTTTTTCCCTGAAAATAGAAAACTGAAATGAATTTAATAAAAATTAAAGCAGTTAATAATGTTATGAATCTTATTTAGTCGATAATACTTTCAAAGCAAAAACTAAAAGCAGAGTCACTAATCTAGGCAATACTGATAATAATGACAGTGACGAAAGCAAAATACTTTTTTTTCTCAATTCCTTATTTATGGACCCTTCCGTTCATAGTTCGTCACGTGCTAGAAAATAAATATGGATGCAAAGTCGCATTTCCCACTAACAACTGTCTACAGAAGACTATCTAATTCACAAATGGATATCTTTGATTACTCCTTTCCGTAATTCAGAGGTTTATAAAACAGCCTGTGGTACTTGCCCTATTCTTTAAATAGGAAAGACTGGAAGAGTCATCAGTATCACATCTAAATATCATTTATTAAGAAGGGGGCGTAATAATGTCCGTAACCGTAACTAGTCCTTTGAGGATCATTGGCTTATTACAGGTCACAAACCAAACCGATTCGATGAAGTTAGTATCCTCCATAAAAAAGGGGTCGTTTACAGATTTGGTATCATGAAGAACTGGAAACTTTTAAGCAGAAGCCTGTTAATGATGATCTGATTCTTAATGAACAACTACAGTGGCGAAATTAAAATTTCTTTAACAGGTTAAATCTGCTTCTCGCAACATTTTAACACCTTGTCCTTCTTTGGCTGACTCTCTTTACACACTCTAATCAAGCATAGTTTCCTCCTCTTTTAATTGTTCTATATGTATTCAGTAACTGTTACTCCTTCAAGGTTAATTCTGTTAATTTTGAGCACTTCAAAGTGCCGTCCACTGGGCAAATGACTTACATCGTTTCAATTTACCGCACTTCCTGTACGTTTAATTATTTTACTTATTGTTATCGCTCCTGACGAGACACCACCTTAAAGTAGCTCTTTCCGTAAGGATGAGGGGGTTTGTGTGTTTCAATGAAACAGAGGAGCTATACTGGCAGCGTCTCCCACACCGCACAGGACTCTTGCACATGAACCAGACAAAGAGTGTCTCACAACGTTCCGTCTGTTCGTTTATCCGATTCTGCTATTTCCTTTCTTGAGGTGGTAAGATAGCTTAGGGGATACTCTTAGTCATAGTGTAGGCAGCCCGCCTAGGGAAGCAAACCCTGACGAAACATCCCGCCATCCAGGTTGGAGGGTCGGCGGCGGTTAGCATCCCACCCCGGTAAAAACAGGATTTGCCATGTTTCTCAAACAAAATAAAAAAAGTTATGTGGATCGAACGACATAAAATCTGGTTAAGAAGGACTCTGATGTGTAGAACTTGTAATTTACAAAGATTGTCAGGAAAAAACTGGAATATAATGAATGCAATGTAAGTAGTAAAAATCAATATCCCGGTAATGAAAGAAACGAGAAAGAAAGGATATGGACAAGAAGTAATTGGAGACCGTATTCTCTTTTGGAGTGCAAAAACAGAAAAATGAGGAATAGCAGTTCTTATAAAATTAAGTGAAATCAAGGAACAACTGAGTGGAAGGAAGTAAATGAAAGGACAACCACTGTACCATTGAAAATTCATGTAATAAAATTGGAATTAATGGGAGTGTATGGCGCTAACAAGGGTGCGCCTGACGAGAAGAAGAGGGATTTCTTCGAAGCTTGACGGACGTCCAGATGGACATGAATTGTTAATAATTGAGGGACTTAGATGGACGATTTGGAAAAAAAATGATTAACAGATGACGTTGTAGAACCGTTGGAAGAGGATGTAGAAAACTATAACGGAGGAGATTGATTAACGTATGTAAGGTTAAGATGTGTAATGGTACTAATATCCAATTCAAGTACAAAGAAATGCATAAATACACTGAGCCAACCAATTAAGAAACTTAAAATCAATTATAGAGTCTTTAATAGTGCGGAGGCAGCGAAAAATTGGGGTACAGGATGAAAAGGTAAAAAGGGGAACGGAGTATGGCTCTGACAACTTCATATTATTTAAAAAAATAGTTTTTATGATTAAGACCAAGATAAAAGAGAAGAGAAACAGAAGGGTGCCAGAAGAAGAGCTACAGAAGATCCAAAATATAGATTACATCTACTACAACAATGAAGTGTGAAAAGTTTGTATCAGAAAGACTGAATGTAAGATTGGGTGCAGTGGAGAAGGGCTGGAGTGCTAATGAGTTATACAGTTTCCTGAAACAGTCATTAAGGAAGCAACGGAGGAAACTTTAGGAAGCGAAAGGGATGATGATGATGATGTTTGGTTTGAGAAACGCTCAACTGCACAGTCATCAGCGCCCGTACGAAGTCCCAGTTTCTACACAGTCCAGTTTGCACACCATTCTAGCCACCGTCAGGAATGATGATGATGGTCAGAGAAAATTCCCAACCCGGCCATGAATCGAACCCAGGACCCCTTGATCCAGAGGCAGCAACTCTAGCCACTAGACCACGAGCTGCGGACGAAGGGAAAGGGAGCGAAGAGCATGAACTGAATGGGAGTTGTCAGAGGTGTTTCACTTACGGTTTATCCCTGAGAGTGAAGAGGTCTGGTATATTAAAAGGGGGCAAAGAAATTAACAAGAAGGTGTAGTAAGAGAAATGGGAAAAAGTACCTGGGGAAAAAAGAGCACTCGCTTGAATGTAGGAGACTGGAAGAGGCATGGAGAATGATAAGGAACTTACGAATGGATAGCAATCCGACACCCACAATACAAACTATATCTATTGGACAGTGGAAAAAGCGCTTTGAAGATCTTCTGGTACGAAAAAGAAGAGACCATGTGATACATGTCTACAACGAAAGCAATACATTAGGTAAACCGGAACTTATAACAGAGAGAGAGGTGGTGCTGATAAGGGTAAGACATCGAAGAACTGGGAGGAGTTATGGTGGAATTGTGGAAATACTGGCCCCTCATATGGTGTGGAGGAAGAGGAAATAAGAAGATAGTGGTGTGTACCGTCTATAAGAAAGTAAACAAAAATTACACAGATAATTATGGCATCTATCAGCAGACTTTTCAGAGCTATACTAAAAAACATGTTGAATAGTAAGTTGGGAAAGATGCGAGAGGAACAGTTGGACGATCTTGTATGGATCATATTTGTAGCCTTAGGTAAATAAGTTTGAAGGTTTATTCTAAGGGTTAGGAAGTATGCGTTTTGTTTGTGGATTTTGAAGAAGCTTGTGATTCTGTACCGTCAACGCACTCTTTGAAGCTGTGGAGTATACAGATATAGAAGCACAACAAATATCCCTAATTTCGAGGAAATAAAACCAAGAATACGCAGTAGTTAAAGCAGGGAGAATGTCGAGTGAGACATTACCAATATCGAAAGGACAGAAGGGCTGCAGCATGTCACCGACCCTGTCTAAATATGCAGTATATATTGAACGGTGGAATCAGTCATGAGAAGGTACTTGAATTCCTTTCCAGCGTGGTACTATGTACTATTTATTATTTTTCGGTGATTAAGTACTGAGAGAAAAACGCAGAGATGATATGCATGAGGCGGGCTTAGTATAAATATGAACAAAACAGAATCGAGAGATGTAGTACTGCCGCCAGGAACCATTAAAGTTGTAAAGCTGTTTAAATACCTACCATCGATTGTCTATTCCTCGGGAATAGATAGTTTCCTGAGGAAACAGTGAAGCAGATGTGGAACGCAGGGTCCTGAAGGTAGGAGGAGCAATTAAAACGCTAAATGGAGTTCCGTGCAGCCGGGAAATGTCAAAGGAAACGAAAAGGAGGATTCTACATAAAAAAGTGGAAAATGCACTAATATACGCTGCTGAAGGAAGGATATTTGGGGAGCGGAATAGCGGCAGACTATAGGCAATAGAGTTGGGCTGAACAAGGACAGCGAGGCCATGTACACGCATGCTCATAACTTAAGAATAATGCAGATGGGCGGTTTGTGGGTTTAAATCACCTCGGAGTAAGACCATGCTGTGTATTTTTGAACTGCGGTCGTCGCGCGGTGGTGCTGGCAGCAGTCCACATACGCAGATGTGTGTTGGTGCATGTTGAAGTACGATGCAGCGAGTAAGTGTGCTGACATTTTCAGACGTCCTAATGGTGAATGTGTGTTGATAATGGCTCAAAGAACACATATCGATGACGTAGTATACTAGGGAAACTGGATGCTGGTCAAACATTGGAGGTTGTAGCCAGGCTCTCCGTGTGCCGTGTCCAGGCACTACAGTACTGGACGTTCACAGTGTACAACGCCTCATCATCAGTGCCCGCAGACGCCCACGGAGTACTGCAGGTAGCCTTGCTCAGGACGTTACCGCATCCACTTGAACAGTTGTCTCCAGACACACAGTCTACAGACGACTGAACAGACATGGTTTATTCGCCCCGAGATCTGTAAGGTGCATTCCACTGAACCCTGGTCACAGGAGAACCCGTAAAGCCCGGTGTCAAAAACACAGTGCATGGTCATTGGAACAGTGGTCCCAGGCTATGTTCACGGACGAGTCCAGGTATAGTCTGAACACTTATTCTTGCCAGGTTTTCATCTGGCATGAACCAGGAACTAGATACCACCCCCTTAATGTCCTTGAAAGCGACCTGTATGGAGGTCGTGGTTTGATGGTGTGAGGTGGGATTATGATTGGTGTACATACATCCATACATGTCTTTGACAGAAGAACTGCAACAGGTCAGGTGTATCGGGACGTCATTTTGCACCGGTGTGTCCGCCTTTTCAGGGGTGCAGTGGGTCCCACCTTCCTCCTGATGGATGATAACGGACGGTTCCACCTAGCTGCCATTGTGGAGGAGCACCTTGAAACAGAAGATATCAGGCGAATAGAGTGGCCTGCCTGTTCATCAGACCTAAACCCCATCGAGCGCGTCTGGGGTACTCTCGGTCGACGTACCACTGCACGTCTTCAAACCCCTAGGACACTTGAGGAGCTTCGACAGGCACTGGTGCAAGTATGGAAAACTATACCCCACCAGCTGCTCGATCATCTCATCCTGAGTATGCTAACCCATTGTGTTGGCTGTGTGCTTGTGCATGGTGATCGTATCCTATATTAATCTCTGGGTACATGCGCAGTAAGCAGTGACGTTTTGTAATACATATGTTTCGGGACGGTTTTCTCAACTTATCACCAATACTGAGGACTTACAGATCTGTGTCGTGTGTATTCCTTGTGTGCCTATGCTATTAGCGCCAGTTTTGTGTAGTGATACGTTGTGTGGCACCACATTATGCAATTATTTTTAGTTTAGGAGCATGAGTATAGAACAGAGCGCCCCATTGACGAACCACTAGAGGCAAGAACTGAGAACAGAGCTCTTCAGTGGTTTGATAATACACGGCGAATGGAGCAAGGACGGCATCTAGATGCTGTCCTGTTAGGTCGCCGCCAGGAAGGAGGAAGCGCAGACTGTTGAGGTTAACACGGAAAGCGGGAGTGTTTACAATGATGGGGAAGATGGGATATGAAAGAGCAGAGGGATATGAAAGAAGAATACTGCCAAGATCGTGAAAGCTGGCGAATGGGGGTACAGGGCAAGTTCTGAAGAGTGTTGTAGCCCTTAAAGTATGTTCAGAAATTGTGCAAATGGCTCTGAACACTACGGGACTTAACTTCTGAGGTCATCAGTCTCCTCGAACTTAGAACTACTTAAACCTAACTAACCTAAGGACATCAGACAGCTCCATGGCCGAGCCTTAAAGTATGTAAATACGAGTACTTTTTTTATACTTCGGTTATTAATCTTGGTCTCTTGCGATAGCTAGTTTTCGTTTGTAACACAACCGATTTCTTAATTTGTGCCGCTCTACGCTATTTGTGCCTCATAGGTGGCACACACGGCGCAGTTTACACGTATAGGCGAAATAAATTGACAAACCTTTCAGTCTAACGTCTGTCCTAGCGGCTTGCTACGGTTGTAGTTTTAATGTTGCGTTCACAAGATACCTTCTACTTCTTTGACTTGACCACTTCAGCTATGGTTTTACTGTCCCTCCATGTAATGTGAACCCATGTAGGTAATACCTGTTTTGTTTTTAATATTTGTTGCGGTGATTAAGGTTTCTGAATTGTCTGTTATTCTCCTATGTTGATTAAAGAAATTATAGGAAGCTATAACTCATTCTGCTGAAGGTACTCACAGCCGGTATTGAAACAAGGCTATTTTAGTAAGATTTCTGCTACCAGTTTTTATTCTTCATGGAAGCAATTATAAGAGCTCCATAAAATTTACATGGGTACACTGTTATTTCGCGGAAGACGATTGCTGTTGAAATGATGGAACAAATGACAGGCACCGGTACAGCAATAACACAAAGAGCGCTGAACCGAATTGCAAATGGCTTTGTCAGAAGTAAAGCATATAAAAATCGTGAACGATTACACGGAAAACGCAAATACACCCCGCGACAGCTGCATAGTACAGTAAAAAATAACTGACGTATTTCGCGGAACCCTTTGCCTCAGTAATCTACTTATACGCAATTGACAGACCCCCGCGTATCGCCCAAAATGAAAAGTGCGTGGTGGCAGATGAAAAAGGCCTGTTAACCATTCTCAGACACTGCAGTGAGAGTGTCGTTAGGACTAAGCTGTCAAAGTTCACATATGCCCTTACCACACATGTTATAGTTTAACTTCCAATAGAAGTATTTATCAAACGTACTTCTGTTACAGATGGCTTGCCGCATTTACTGTAGATCTGCATCTGAAAGGAATGACAGTCACAGATGAAACAAAATGCGTTCCGTGCGTAAGATAGAATAGAAATTAACAAAATGTAAACAGTGGCAATAATCTAGAGTCCGCATGTTCGAAAATCAGAGAATTCCACCTGCCATTAGACTTTCATAGGAAATGAATAACAGCTTGCAAAGAATGCCACAACTATTGTGAAAGGTTATTGGGGAAAGAGGAACTTTTGTGGTGCTGGATAATAAACCCCTTTAATAATGTAATCATCAAAAGTGGTTAAATTTAAATGAGAAAGTAGTTATGAGTCCTTATTTGCTTTCCCTGAACTTACAGCTTCGTTTCCATACACCGTAAGTCATCGCGAATAGTCAAATGCACATACCAGAGAGACAATGTGAAAGTTAAACTCCAAGAACTCCTAGCTACTGCTTGAATCACTGCACACCCTGCTCTTTGTAACATGTTTCATAGCCTCCTGTTGCAATAAAACAGTTGCAGCGAATTTATTTGCTCCAAACAGTGATATAAACCCCATTACGCAATACGAGACGCGTGTTAAGCAACCCAGATATTGAACACGCGTCCTATAATGACCATTCTATATTCTGAATAAACCTACTACATCTGTCGTGCGTGATAACATGAAGATTCAGTAAATGCACTAATCGAACGAAGGGGGCATACTACATACGGTTTCACGTCACGTAGCATAGTCGTCAACTGGAAGAGACAATCTCTACTAATGAACTACTTGCAAGATCCTTCTCCAATTTACCTTACTATTACATTATTGAATTTCGTATCAGTTTTTGAATTATCCCAGTCTTTGATATTTTTTTCTCTCCAAATTGTTCCTTCCCCTACTGAGAGGATCCTCACAATAAACTAAGTACGTGTTCTTTGAGTGAAAAGGACGACCTGTTTAACTACCAAGCAATTTCATCGTGAAACGTGTTCAGCTTAATGAATTTTGGAAGCACACATACCGACAGGAGCGTCATTTCGTAGCTGCTAATTGTTGTATAAGCGTTCCTTCTTGCCACCATTCATCAAACGGGAATAATTACAATATTTAGTTTTGCTGTTTTAGAAAGGTATACAGAATTCGTTCGCCTGTTTAATGAAATAACAAGCATAATTAAGTTCTACAGTTTACTTTTTGGATTAAATTTTTCCTCTCATTGGAAATTGAAAACACACAAATACAAAAATAAATAAATAAATCAAGAAAAGAAAAGGTACAGAACACAAGCCCGCGAATGGTGTGCCGTAGAATAATTACGATACACGTGAAATGGTAGAGACTATATTTGCTTCAATCTACATGTGAGAGAAGAAAAGAAATGTATTCTGCTAGGATGACGTGGAGATTGAGCCCTACAGCACTGATACAAACAGCCATATAGGCATCGTCAGTTGTCTCAGAGACGGTATTCGAATGCACGAGACTAAACATCCATCGGAATGCAGTGGCACTACTGGCTGTACATATCAAGCAAAAATTGCATAACAGTTAACACTGAGGATACACGCTTTCTTCGTTGAGGCAAATTTACGATGGCCTGTGGCGACCTCGGGTAGAGGTGTATACTTTTTCTTTTGCTGAGGTTACCTCCGTGGTATTTCACAACCCACTTGCTTTGTCCCTTTCACCACTGCAGTAACTTCGAGGGCCCTACCATAATTATTGAAACATACACTACTGGCCATTAAAATTGCTACACCAAGAAGAAATGCAGATGATAAACGAGTATTCATTGGACAAATATATTATACTAGAACTGATATGTGATTACATTTTCACGCAGTTTGGATGCATAGATCCTGAGGAATCAGTACCCAGAACAACCACCTCTGGCCGTAATAACGGCCTTCATACATCTGGGCATTGAGTCAAACAGAGCTGTGATGGCTTGTACAGGTACAGCTACCCATGCAGCTTCAACACGATACCTCAGTTCAACAAGAGTAGTGACTGGCGTATTGTGACGAGCCACTTGCTCGGCCACCATTGACCAGACGTTTTCAATTGGTGAAGATCTGGAGAACATGCTGGCCAGGGCAATAGTCGAACATTTTCTGTATCCATAATGGCCCGCACAGGACCTGCAACATGCGGTCGTGCATTATCCTGCTGATATGTAGGGCTTCGCAGGGATCGAATGCAGGGTAGAGCCACGGGTCGTAACACATCTGAAATGTAACTTCCACTGTTCAAAGTCCCGTCAATGCGAACAAGAGGTGACCGAGACGTGTAACCAATGGCACCCTATACCATCACGCCGGATGATACGCCAGTATGGCATTGACGAATACACGCTTCCAATGTGCATTCACCGCGATGTCGCCAACCACGGATGCGGCCATCATGATGCTGTAAATAGAACCTATATTCATCCGGAAATATGACGATGTTCTATTCGTGCACCCACGTTTGTCGTTGAGTACACCATCGCAGGCGTTCCTGTCTGTGAAGCAGCGTCAAGGGTAACCGCAGCCATGGTCTCCGATCTGATAGTCCATGCTGCTGCAAACGTCGTCGAACTGATCCTGCAGATGGTTGTTGTCTTGCAAACGTCCCCATCTGTTGACTCAGGGATCGAGACGTGGCTGCACGGTCCGTTACAGCCATGCGGATAAGATGCCCGTCGTCTAGACTGGTAGTGATACGAGGCCGTTGGGATCCAGCACGGCGTTCCGTATTATCCTCCTGAGCGCACCGATTCCATATTCTGCTAACAGTCATTGGATCTCGACCAACGCGAGCAGCAATGTGGCGATACGATAAACCGCAATCGCGATAGGCTACAATCCGACCTTTTTCAAAGTCGGAAATTTGATGGTACGCATTTCTCCTCCTTACACGAGGCATCACAATAACCTTTCACCAGGTAACGCCAGGCAACTGCTGTTTGTGTATGAGAAATCGGAAGGAAACTTTTCTCATCTCTGCACGTTGTAGGCGTCGCCACCGGCGCCAACCTTGTGTGAATGATCTAAAAAGCTAATCATTTGCATATCACAGCATCTTCTTCCTGTCTGTTAAATTTCGCGCGTGTAGCACATCATTTCCTGGTGTAGCAATTGTAATGGCCGGCAGTGTATGTAGTGAAGACACCGCATAATACAGGGAATCAAACTTTTGTGACAGTTAACTGGCAACCTCGCTAAGGGGGTTAGTCATTTGTTCGATTAATACATACGTAAATTTATAGCTTCTAAGACTTAGTGAAGATGGCATATCCACTCGAAGAGAATCATTATGAAGAATAGCATTGTGTGATCACATATTTCTTTCAAAAGGTGTCCAACGGTCAGATGTATCCTGCCGAATAAACAGCTTTCTCTCAATAGAAAACTGATTGATTGCTCACAGTTTTTCTTGTGATCGCTTTGTTTTCGAAATATGACACTGTAACTGCCATTTTCTGTGTACAGAGTGTCATTCGTTTTTGTAAGCGTTGCCTAAATTCTCATTGTTTGCATTCGATTGCTGTTGGCTAACTTTGTGAATATTCCTGTACGTTTTGTGTGTGTGTGTGTGTGTGTGTGTGTGTGTGTGTGTGTGTGTGTGTGTGTGTGTGTGTGTGTGTGAGTGTACCCTTTAGTTAATCAATTACTTTTATTTCTTTATTTTTATTAGTTTAATTCATTATTATTTTTTTAATTCTTTTGTTTGCTTGCTTTACGATCACGTACTTAGGAGAGGACTGGGATTTGTGCTTATACTAAATAATATTATTTTTATAATTTTAGATGTCTAAAGATCCTCAGCTATTTTTGAAAAACGTAGATTCTTTGTTGTGCTATCTGTCAGACAGAGGAAAGGAAATTATCGTTTCAGAGGATTTCATTGTCCATTTTCTGAAAGAGTCCAATAGAAAGCTGGGTTCTTTCAATCTGACGTCAGTTACTGATCTTCCTATTCGGTTGGCACAGGACAGCAGCATACGGATAGATAACGCTTTTATAGACAAGGATAAATTTAATCAAATAAAAACTTTTCCTGTTCGGAATGGTCTGTATGATCGTGATGCACAGCTATTACAGTATATGACATAGCTCCATACAGTAACGCAGAACAGTCATTCAGAATAGTGCATTCATTTAACGATTTAACAATTCAGATTTCAGGGGAAACTTGCAACAGTTACACTGGGATGAGGTGTACAGGGAACCTCATACTAATTTATAATTTAACATGTTTCATGATACCTTTGTGAGTATAGTTGAAGACAGTGTCCCTCAGAAAACTGTGACAGATATTTGTAAGAGACCAAGTCATGGCTTTCGAAACGGATAAAAACGTCTTGCAAACAGAAAAGGGAATTTAAAAAGCTGATAAAAATGCTCTTAACACCTTATTAAGGGACAGTCTTCATTCCTTACGAGCTGACCATGTGGGCGTAGAAAACGTGTGGAATGATTTCAAAGAGATAGTGTCGACGGCAATTGTGAGATATATACCACATAAACCAATAAGTGATGGTACTGGTCCCCCATGGTACATAAAGCAGGCCAGGTTGCAGTTGCAGAAGGAACTAAAGCATGCCCAATTTAAAAGAACGCAAAATCCCCAAGTTTGGCAAAGTTTTGCAGTAGTTCGAAATATAGCGCGAACTTCAATGTAAGATGCTTTTAATACTTTCCACTCTGCCTCTAAATCTATCAGAAAACGCAAAAAGATTCTGGTCATAAATAAAGCTCACCAGTGCCAAGACACAATGAATACTTTCACTGTGGGATAACAACAGTGAAGTCACTGATGACAGTTTTTCTGAAGCAGAGTTATTAAACACGGTTTTCCGAAACTCCTTCACCAAAGAAGACGACAATATATACTCCTGGATCAATAACAATATATCAATCAAGAACAACTGCAATGATGAGAAAACATAGAAGTAGATATCCTCAGTGTAGAAAAACAGCTTAAGTCACATAATAAAGGCAAGGCCTCCGGTCCAGGTCGTATACCAGTCAGGTTCCTTTCAGTGTATGCTGATATGTGAATTGGAATGGCAATCATTAAAACAAAGGCAATTTTCGTTGATAAGGGATCTTCTCATGAAATTTCTATCAGCAGTTTTCCCCTCCGATTGCAAAAACATTCTGTCGGTACCCACCCACACAGAGAGAAATTATCTCACGATAAAATATGAGACATCAGGGCTCGCACAGAACAATTTAAGTGCTCGTTTCTCCTGCGTGCCGCTCGAGAGTGGATCGATAGAGAGACTGCTTGAAGGTGGTTCATTGAACCCTCTGCCAGGTACTTTATTGTGAACAGCAGAGTAATCACGTAGATGTAGATGTAGATTTATCTTACAGCTAAAACGAGTTATGATCCAGAAACTGTCAAGCATTATAAAAAGTACTACACAGTATTAAGAAAAGTTATTAAAATGTCCAGACGTGTGCGCATTATATCTAGGATTCGCACCCCTGCTAATTAAATTAAATTAATTTCTAATATTGTTGGAAGGGAACAGGGCAACTGAGAGCACATCAAGACCGTTTCTATCGAACTCAATGAAAAGTTTTTTCCCCAAAAGGTCAGAGGTAGAAAATATTTCTAACAATCCTTTTTTAAATGTTGTAGAGAAATTAGGATCCAGCTATTTGTTAAAAATGCAGGACTTTGTATAAAAGAGGCAATAACTGTGCAATTAGATAAACCTAAAATTCAGCCCACCTCTTCTACTGAAATTAGGAAAATAGTCAATTCATCCAGAAGTAAAGGCTCATATAGCATTGAAGGCATTTCCAACAGTGTACTAAAAGCTTGTTCCCAACAAATAAGTAGGACTCTCAGCCACCATATATTTATTTAACAAATTGCAATCAAATAGTCATATACAGTTATTTTGCTTAATATTTTACGTTTACATTTTATATTTTTGCATATTCATTTATAGATTTCACTCTTTTACTGTACAGTTCTATGTGATATCGTTCACAGGCTTCGTCACACAGTTCACACACACATGATGTGGTTGGGTCGGGATAATTTTTGTTTTTGCAAAATTAGATGATGGAAGCCGTGAATAGATAATCTAGTTACGACATGTCGCAGTTCGAAGTCTGGTGCTGTCCATGAGCAGTTCGGCAATGCTTCGGTGCCTTCCATTAGAAATGTCTCTTTCGCTAGCAGGTACACTAGTCTAGATCTTGTTGTCTTTGAGAGACCTAGTGCTCTTTATAGATAAGTCGATTTTACCTTTTCTAGCGATTCTAGATTTTTTTCAGTGAGGTGGTCCCACATCACCTCCATCCCGTAGGTCAGGATTGGATAGATTTTTGCGACGAATAATTTCATGGCCGTTTCTAGAGTTAGTTGGTGGATGTTTTTGATGTCCTATATTTATATTATTGCTTGTGTTACACGTTCTGTTGTATGTTTTGTGGAGCATTTGGCTGGCTGTTGGTTGCAATGTCACCCCTCAGTATTTAACGTCTCATGAGATTTTTATTTTTGTCCTCTGATGTTGATTTCCGCATTCTTGGGTGTTTTGCCTCCTTTTCTGAGAATCACCATTTCGGACTTTGTTATGTTTATGTGTAGTTTGAGTTCACTGCACCATTTCTCTATTTTCTCAATGATTTTTGGCAGCTTTTGTATATCTGTTGATCCTACGGCTATGTCGTAAGCGTATGCATGCATGTATACATCATCTTCATTTTCTCCAATTCGCAGTTCTTCTTCAGTGCCAAGATTGAACAACAAAGGGCTCATTGGGTCACCCTGTAAGACTCCGTTCGATTACAAAAAGAGGTTCGAAAAAGAGAGGTTGTCTGATATTGTGATTAAGAATGAATTGATACGCTATCTTCTCCCATTGTGTTTGCCAGTTTTCAGACTATGAGATCTCTTTAGAGTAGGTCAAAAGTTTTTGTAAAGTCTATGTAATTGTGTAGAACATTTGTTTCTTTTGTAGCACAACGTCGATGACTTTTAGAAGAAGCCCGACTGCTGTGAGTGTTGATCTTCTAGAGCTGAAACCCATTTGTGATTCTGGGAGCTGACTGTCCACTCAGGCTTTAATTTTTTGTGTAATTATCTTTTAAAACATATTGGACTAAGTATTTTCTAGGGCATTGCGTGTGTGCTTATTTTTGTCCGGTAGGTCTCCTCCACCTTTTTAGAGAAA
The DNA here is from genome assembly GCF_023897955.1 of Schistocerca gregaria. Taxonomy (NCBI): domain Eukaryota; kingdom Metazoa; phylum Arthropoda; class Insecta; order Orthoptera; family Acrididae; genus Schistocerca; species Schistocerca gregaria. Next base: position 749,214,026 of record NC_064922.1, read on the forward strand.
TTATATCATCGAGTGTCTCCACTGGGTTGGAATTCTTCCATGTTCCAGGAATTTGTTGACTAGTTTCATCCATTCGTGTTGATGAGCCTCTTTCGGATCCCGTGGTCTAGGGGTAGCGTCTTTGATTCATAATCAAAACGTCTTCGGTCCCAGGTTCGATCACCACCACTGCCTAAATTTTGATAAATAATCAGCATTGGCGGCCGAAAGACTTCCGGCATAAGACGTCAGCCTCATTCTGCCAACGGCCTTGTCAAAGCGGGCGGAGTAGCGGATAGAGGTTCAGGACACTCTCTTGTCCTAGGGGTGGGAAATTTCCCCTAAGGGCGGACGAATCAGCAATGATCAACGACATGAGCATGCAGAAGGCAATGGAAACCACTGCATTAAAGACACGTAACGTGTATCGGCAGGACATAGGCCTGTAGTTGAAGAAGTGTCATGATGATCTCTCCATTAGCAAAAGATTCCGGAATAGTCCATCATTCGGATCTCCGGGAGGGGACTGCCAAGGGGGAGGTTACCATGAGAGAAAGATTGAATAATCAACGAAAGGATAACGTTCTACGAGTCGGGGCGTGGAATGTCAGAAGCTTAAACGTGGTAGGGAAACCAGAAAATCTGAAAAGGGAAATGTAAATGCTCAATCTAGGTATAGTACGGGTCAGTGAAGTGAAGTGGAAGGAAGACTAGGATTTCTGGTCAGATGAGTATCGGGTAATATCAACAGCAGCATTAAATGGTATAACAGGTGTAGGATTCGTTATGAATAGGAAGGTAGGGCAGAGGGTGTTACTGTGAACAGTTCAGTGACAGGGTTGTTCTAATCAGAATCGACAGCAGACCAACACCAATAACGATAGTTCAGGTATACATGCCGCTGTCGCAAGCTGAAGATGAACAAATAGAAAAAGTGTATGAGGATATTGAAAGGGTAATGCAGTATGTAAAGGGGGACGAAAATCTAATAGTAATGGGCGACTGGAATGCAGTTGTAGGGGATGGAGTAGAAGAAAAGGTTACAGGAAAATATGGGCTTGGGACAAGGAATGAATTAGGAGAAAGACTAATTGAGTTCTGTAACAAGTTCAGCTAGTAATAGCGAATGCCCTGTTCAAGAATCACAAGAGGAGGAGGTATACTTGGAAAAGGCCGGGAGATACGGGAAGATTTCAATTAGATTACATCATGGTCAGACAGAGATTCCGAAATCAGATACTGGATTGTGAGGCGTACCCAGGAGCAGATATAGACTCAGATCACAATATTGTAGTGATGAAGAGTAGGCTGAAGTTCAAGACATTAGTCAGGAAGAATCAATACGCAAAGAAGTGGGATATGGAAATTCTAAGGAATGACGAGATACGTTTGAAGTTCTCTAACGCTATAGATACAGTAATAAGGGATAGCGCAGTACGAAGTACAGTTGAAGAGGAATGGACATCTCTAAAAAAAGCCATCACAGAAGTTGGGAAGGAAAACATAGGTACAAAGAAGGTAGCTGCGAGGAAACTATGGGTAACAGAAGAAATACTTCAGTTGAAAGGAGGAAGTACAAACATGTTCCGGGAAAATCAGGAATACAGAAATACAAGTCGCTGAGGAATGAAATAAATAGGAAGTGCATGGAAGCTAAGACGAAATGGCTGCAGGAAAAATGTGAAGACATCGAAAAAGATATGATTGTCGGAAGGACAGACTCAGCATACAGGAAAAGTCAAAATTACCTTTGGTGGCATTAAAAGCAACGGTGGTAACATTAAGAGTGCAACGGGAATTCCACTGTTAAATGCAGAGGAGAGAGCAGATAGGTGGAAAGAATACATTGAAAGCCTCTATGAGGGTGAAGATTTGTCTGATGTGATAGAAGAAGAAACAGGAGTCGATTTAGAAGAGATAGGTGATCCGGCATTAGAATCGGAATTTAAAAGAGCTTTGGAGGACTTACGGTCAAATAAGGCAGAAGGGATAGATAACATTCCATCAGAATTTCTAAAATCATTAGGGAAAGTGGCAACAAAACGACTATTCACGTTGGTGTGTAGAATATATGAGTCTGGCGACATACCATCTGACTTTCGGGAAAGCATCATCCACACAGTTCCGAAGACGGAAAGAGCTGACAAGTGCGAGAATTATCGCACAATCAGCTTAACAGCTCTTGCATCGAAGCTGCTTACAAGAATAATATACAGAAGAATGGAAAAGAAAATTGAAACTGCGCTATGTGACGATCAGTTTGGCTTTAGGAAAAGTAAAGGCACGAGAGAGGCAATTCTGTCGTTACGGCTAATAATGGAAGCAAGGCTGAAGAAAAATCAAGACACGTTCATAGGATTTGTAGATCCGGAAACAGCGTTCGACAATATAAAATGGTGCAAGCTGTTCGAGATTCTGAAAAAAGTAGGGGTATGCTACAGGGAGAGACGGGTCATATACAATATGTACAACAACCAACAGGTAATAATAAGAGTGGACGATCAAGAACGAAGTGCTCGTATTAAGAAGGGTGTAAGACAAGGCTATAGCCTTTCGCCCATACTATTCAATCCGTACATCGAGGAAGCAATGACGGAAATGAAAGAAAGGTTCAGGAGTGGAGTAAAAATACAAGGTGAAAGGATATCAATGATACGATTCTCTGATGACATTGCTATCCCAAGTGAAAGTGAAGAAGAATTAAATGATCTGCTGAACGGAATGAACAGTCTAATGAGTACACAGTATGGTTTGAGAGTAAATCGGAGAAAGACGAAGGTAATGAGAAGTAGTAGAAGTGAGAACAGAGAGAAACTTAACATCAGGATTGATGGTCACGAAGTCAATAAAGTTAAGGAATTCTGCTACCTAGGCAGTAAAATAACCAATGACGGACGGAGCAAGGAGGACATCAAAAGCAGACTCGCTATAGCAAAAAAGGCATTTCTGGCCAAGAGAAGTCTACTTATATCAAATACCGGTCTATTTGAGGAAGAAATTTCTGAGGATGTACGTATGGAGTACAGCATTGTATGGTAGTGAAACATGGACTGTGGGAAAACCGGAACAGAAGAGAATCGAAGCATTTGAGGTGTGGTCCTATAGACGAATGTTGAAAATTAGGTGGACTGATAAGGTAAGGAATGAGGAAAGGAATATGTGGAAAATACTGGTAAGGAGAAGGGACAGGATGATAGGACATCTGCTAAGACATGCGGGAATGACTTCCATGGTACTAGAGGGAGCTGTAGAGGCCAAAAACTGTAGAGGAAGACTGAGATTCGAATACATCCATCAAATAATTGAGGACGTAGGTTGCAAGTGCTACTCTGAGATAAAGAGGTTAGCACAGGAAGGGAATTCGTGGCGGGCCGCATCAAACTAGTCAGTAGACTGAGGACAAAAAAAAATGTTCATTATATATATTATCGGTTCCTGCTGCTTTCTTGTTCTTCAGTTTTGTTATTACTTCTATTACATCTTCTTCGTTTAGAGGTTCCCATACATTGTCTTTTTCCTTTGTTCGATATTTCTGTTTCTTGAGGGTGTTTGGATTCCTCGTTTGTTCAGTATCTTACTGAAGTGGTCTTCCCATTCCTTCATGTCTAATTTGGTGTATGAGCCAGTCTTCTTGGTCTTGCCGCTATGTATGGGTCTCACACTGCTTCATCCGCTTCTCTTTTTGCCTCTCTTTCTATGTATTCTTTTTTTCTCTTCTGTTAGTCTTTGGTGATTTTTTTTCTCTTCTGCATATAGTTTGAACGTTTCCTGGTCATGCTGGTTTCTTAATCTGTGAGCGTTCTTAGTACAGTGGTCCTTTAGCTATAGCATTCAGCATCGAACCATTTTTTTTTTGCTGTCCTTGTTTTTGGGTTTGTTTGTGGCACTGAATTTTTTAGGAGTTCTTCTATTTTGTGTGTTCCTTTTTCAATGTCTCCTTTTTCTTTTATAGTTTCTATTTGCGTTATTTGTTCTTGTAGGTTTCTTATTTTCTCTTTATCTATATTTCTTTGTGTGATTTGTTGGGTTTTGCTTGCTGGTTGTGAGGTGACGTTATTTATTTTTATATTCATTGGAATGTGCTTTCGTTTAAGAGTGATGGAGTCATGCCATATTGGTTGATTGCTACCTCCTATTTCTCCTCTTGTTAATGCGATATCAATGGCGCTTTTCCCATTGTGGCATATATATGTAGGTATTTGTCTATCGTTCAGTAGGGTGCCACCATCTTCTTTTAGGGTTTCAATAACTAGTCGTGTTTTGTAGTTCTCCGTGTGTATTCTGCAGTTCAAATTGCCTGCAATTACGGTGGGTTTGCTGTCGCATTGTTTGATGAGTGTGACTATTTCGTCAATTATTTGTGTTCGGTTGTCTGCAATTAATATTTATGTCTGGTTCTTCTACCAGTCTACTATTTTCTTGTTTTATTATTTTTTTGGTTTGAGTCATTCAGGGTTTCAGTAGGACCCATGGGTCGTCCTCTTTCTCCCTTCTTTGCCATTAGGTGAAAATTGTAGTAATCTTTATGTTGCCAGTTGTCTGTCAGTAATGTTCCTGTTAGAATTGCAAGATCTGAGTTTTGCAGAATGTCTGTTGGTGTTAGATAAAGAGCACTTTTTATTCCCTCTGTATTCCACAACACTGCTTTTATTTCTTGTTCTTCTGATTTTCTTCTAAGTTTAGTTGAGCTCTGCCCACTCTTCCATTGATCTTCATGGGTAACTAAATTAACGTACTTTTATGTTTTCAGGTCAGCATTCTGGGTCTTGTGTGGCTTGTTTTGCTTCACACTCTAGTTGTCCCAGTAATCCGTTCTTGTTGGCGTCTTACATTACTGTATCAGTTGTGGTGGTTTTCTTTAATTTTCCGACCTATAACCAAACTGTTGTTTCTGCTGCTTGAATTTTTTCTTCTTGTGCCAGTTATGGTTTTATTGTTACTCTGATTTCTTCTCCTGTACCAGCTTCCCCTACCACATGAATCCAAGATGGTTCCACTAATTCATTAACCTAGTTTTGGGTTATATTACGTTACTCATGTGCACTGATTTGGGCTTGTGGCTGATTTTGTTGCTGAAACAGAGGATTTCTGTATATTGTCGTTCCATGTGGCTCAACTTTGTTGTTTCAGCCACCATATGCAGTAGCTCAATGAAACAGGGCATTTTTTCAAATGGACTGAAATTTGTTATCACTAAACCTGTGCATAAAAAAGGGGATAGGTCTTTGCTATCACTTCTGAGAGCTTTATCCAAAATATCGGAAACATTAATGTATTCATGAGTCGCTTCACGCATTTGTAAGAATGAAGTTGTAACGAAACGTCAGGTTGGTTATCAGAAAGGCTTTTCTACAGAAAATGCTATATATGCTTCCATAGCTATATCAACATGAAGATGCAAAGCTAGTTCTTTTTGCAGATGTTACAAGCGTAGTAATCACATCCACCAAACAAGAAACTGTTGAATAAAGGCTTTCAGAGAGTTATTAAGTAGTTGTCCGTAAACGGACTCTCACTCAATTCTGAGAAAACACGGTATATACAGTTCTGTACAGTAGATGGCATAACACTGTTGATAAATATAGACTTTAAAGAGATGTCTATTGGTACGTTAGAATATTCAAAATTGTTGGGGGTGTGCATTGATGAGAATTTGAATTGGCAGAAACACGTCGATGATCTGCTGAAACCGTTAGGTTCAGCTACGTATGCTGTTAGGGTTATAGCAAATTTTGGTGATAAAGATACCAACGAATTAGCCTACTATGCCTCTTTTCATTCATTTCTTTCACATGGTATCATATTTAGGGGTAATTATTCATTAAGAGAAAAAGTATTCATAGCACAAAAGCCTATAAACGAAATAATAGGTGGAGACCACCCAAGATCAGCTTGCAGAAATTTATTTAAAGGACTCAGGATATTCACAGTACCTTCTCAATGTATGTATTCACTTAAGAAATTTGTTGCTCATAACCCATCCGAAATAAACAATAATACGAAAGTTTGTAGCTATAGCACTAGAATAATGTATGGTCTTCACTATTTTGTGTTAAACCTGACCTTCGCACCGAAAAGGGTGAATTATTATGCCACAAAACTCTTTGTCATTTGCCATATAGAATTAAAAGTCTGAAAGACAGCCCACCAAAATTTAAAAATAAATTAAAAGAATTTCTGAATGACAGCTCCTTGTACTCCATAGATGAATTTTTAGCTATCAAGTAGTAACTGTAATATATATATATATATATATATATATATATTATGTGATGAAAACTTATGCTTGCTCGTCCTACATACCTTCCATAATATGTGTTGTATTGTTGTTGATATAATCCTACCTTCTGGACGATGTCTGCTTCATTTGGTATTTTTGCAATATTCATTTGGACTGAATTGTCTGTTTTGAATGCTACGTTTATGCGTTGGCTATTGAAAAAAAAATTTTATTTTATGTGTGATTTTGTCCTTATGTATTTCACTGGGTACTATCTTGAAGATACATTTTGTTTTCACGTATTCTTTGTGTCATTATAGTCCTATCATTGTTTTTGCGGTGTTTGGTTATGCTGTTTTTTGTGGATGTGTGTCTATTGTTTCTAATGACTGTATTTTCTGTTCTGGTCTTTAGTTAAACGCACATTTTACCGCGCATGCTCTCGCAGCAGTTTTCTGAAGCTTGCGTTATGTTGTTGAGGGAAAGCCTGTTGAGCGATTTTGGAAATCTGTTAATGCAGAAAGTCAGAATGGTCATACTACAGCTGAGAGTATTCTGAAAGAAATTGAACCATTAATTGGCAATGATCGGGCAAATCTAATAGCTTAGAGTTACAATGGTGCAAACGTTATAAGTGGCATGTCGCACGGCATTCATAAATTAATTACATTAAATATCCAAATGCAAACTACCTCCATTGTTATGTACATTAATTCAACCTTATGTCTACGACCACCTATGTCAATTGCAAAGCTAGCATGTTTTTTGCACATATTTCGGGTTATTCTTTTTTTTTCTAATTCGCCACAGAGATCAAAAGTGTTGCATAGGAACAAAAATTCTAGGCCCGTGTGTGTGACGATACGGAATTACCAATCGCGAGAAGTAGAAGATGTTTTTGAAAACAGGGGAAAACCTTATTACTCTTATGAAAGTCACTGAAACAGGTTCGAGCATAAAACTATATTCTACCACTGAAAAAGCTGTTTCATACAAAGAAAGGCAGGAAGATAACATATTCATTTCCTAGCTATCATTTTTCTATAAGAAAATGTCTCATGCAGATTTACTTTTTAATCTAGTTCAGAAGAAGGTAACCGAACCGACCACAGCAACGCAAGACAATCAGCACTTTGAAGCGGTAATGGAAAACGTCAGAGATGATATTGACTGCATCCTTAACGAGATTAGTTTCGAAAATGACGGAATGATGCGTGCCAAGAAGCCACAGATTCTTGATGGGCATAAAAATTGATGTTTTGGAAGTGTGCAATGCCGTCCTTTCTGAAATAAAATTACATTTTCAGTTTACTTGGCACCTCATTGCAGTCAGCTTATTTGATGTAAATTAGTTGGACAACTACATCACAGATTTTCCATAGAAATAACTTGAAATTAAAGATACATATTCATTTTCGGAAAACAGGAAATTGAAGATCGAGCTTCAGGTCTCCTATTCTAGGCCTGAATTGAGAGCAGTTTCTGAAGCAGTTCGTTTCCCTCGTTGATTATAAGGGATGAACTTCATGACACATTCGACGCGACTGTTTAAGTTATGAAATTGCTAATCACGATCACGACGCCTATCTTGGCATCAGAAGCTGAGCAGTGCTTTTCAACGTTCGAGACAATCAAAACGTTCTTACGAAACACCATGAAAGGAGAATCACTGAGTGCCTTAAGGATGCTATTGTGTGAAAAGTCATTCTTGCGTAAAATTGAACATTTCAATCTGAGATGACTCATTTATTTGCCAACAAGAAGGAGCGACGAATCGATTTAGAATATCGTGCCTACTGATTATTTTAAAGCTTGCTTCCCAAATTCCTGGAGTTGCTACTTTTGGTGAGTACAAAGTTGTTAGTTTTAAATGTTGGTAATTTCATCATATTTGCTCTGCAAAATCCGGATTAGAAGTTCGAATAATTTATACATGCTCTATTATTTTTCGTACTGGCACTCGTGTTGTAGCGGGAATTTTTCTGGTAGTCGGCCGCGAAAGTAACACAAACGACGATTTTTGGGTGTGGAGAGGAGAGGAGCGAAGTGTGGGGACAAGCCACGCCTACCTCTCAGAGGACTGGCAGCCTACGTATGTGTTCTGTGCTTCTGGGAAGTCGGAACCGATGTAATAACGTACATATGGATCGCTGATTCCATCTGATGTTGTAAGAGTCATATTTTAACCGTATGAAAAAGCAAGACTGCTCTCTGCACTTATTTAAAAATAACAAAGGGAAACAACTAGCAAGCACAACTTAGTGCAATGCGGAACACATATTTGGTAACGGCTAGAGCGCAATTGTTAGCTGATGTAATTTGTGGCGTTACGTGGTACTTCAGGCCCGAACTTCACCGGTATCTTAAGCAATTATGCATCAAACCACCCCCTGATTATGAATGCCACGTAGAAGTGACCGACCATACCCTGTGAGGAGTGAAGAATTGTATTGTTGATATGCGCGCGTGCGCAATTGTGTGTGCGAGAGAGATTTTCGGAGTTACTGTTAAGTTTTACATCTCATGTAGACATGCATAAAGATAGCTAAAGCAACCTCTCTCTCTCTCTCTCTCTCTCTCTTGCTATCATGTTGTCCAGGAATATGTCAATCACTTACTGTGAATATGAAGGGCGCTGTTGTAAGCAATAAGTCTTTATTTCTGTTTCTCTATACGTATTGTTAGAGATAATATCTTAGGAAATATGTGCATTATCGACAAAATTCTGTAATACGTTCGATGCCTCCAAACTACTTAATTTTTGGCTGCATCAATGGAATGCACCTGCGGTCGCCACTGGAACCCAGTATGTTGCCCTCGACAGCGACTGTTCATCAGAGAGAAAGGGGTGTGTCAGGAGTGCCCTAGGGAAGTGTGATATGACCGCTATTATCTTACATGTACTTAAATGATATGCGAGGCAGGTCGGTAGCAATCTGCGGTTATTTGTTGATGACGCTATGTTGTAGGGGAACGTGTCTAAGGTGAGTGACTACCAGACTGTACGTGAAGGTTTCGGAAATGATTTCATTCCTTTTATCCAAAGTGACCCTGATTTAGACAAGATGTGGTTCATGACAGACGGAATTCGACCCCATCGAAGCAGAAGAGTGTTTGATGTCCTTGGGGACCGCATGCCGGTTCTATGGTACCCAGAGGCCACTGGCATGGGCCTCAATTGGCCGCCATATTCTCAGGATCTGCACACATGCGACTCCTTTTGGAGGGTCTGTATTAAGGACAAGGTGTACAGCAACAATCCTAAAACCATTGCTGAGCTAAGAACATCCTTTCTGGGGGTCATCGACATCATCGATGTTCCGACACTTTAGCGGGTCATGCAGAACTTCGCTATTCGTCTGCATCGTATCATCGCCAATGGAGGCAGACATATCGAACATGTAATAACCTACATCCGAATATCTGTAGAGACGTTTAGACGTTGTATTAACTGTGTACGCCATAGTCCGTGACTAATATATATAATTTTTTTCGTATAGCACTATAATTGTCATTCCATAAGAAGTAAATAAAGAGAGAGACAGCGCGCGTGTATACACACACACACACACACACACACACACACACACACACACACACACACACACACACACACACACAGTTTGCATGAACACGCCTATAGTTCAACTAAAAACAATCGAAACCAAAACCTAGGAATATGTGCGAGGCTTATAATAAACGAATGACACTATAGACACAGTAAAGGACAGTTACCGTATCACGTCCCGGAAACAGAGCGACCAAAAGAAAATCTGCAAGCATTCAACAAGTTTTCCAGATGATAGTAGGCTGTTTGGCTAACTAATAGTGAAGAATGAACTGATCTGTAAGCACCTTCCCATTTTATTATAAAAGCTTCCAGCTCTTTTATATCTATACTCTATAAAGACAAAAAAAAGGAATGCCTAATATTTCCGGAAACCTACTGAAGATACCATGTAAATAAGGCGAAACGCGTCTGAGTGCCCAAATAATACATAAAAATGACATTAATGTGCAAAAGGCGTTTTTCTATTGAAATACGTTATTTTGTATGTATCTGCTTCGAAAATGGCTACCACAAAAAACTGCTTGCATACTTAATTTTGAGGAGGGGGCGAAGTGCCAAAGGAAGTAATGGAAAAACCTGATAATGCATTTATTGGCTGGTAAGGCCATGTTAAGTAAGTTTTTGTAGAGCTCATGGCCAAATTTTTTAACTGTATTTTAACAACCTGCACGAATCAAAACAAAGCAAAGCCCACCCTGCAGAGGAAATTCCCTGAATGGCAAAGGTTCAAAAATGGTTCAAATGGGTCTGAGCACTATGAGACTTAACATCTACGGTCATCAGTCCCCTAGAACTACTTAAACCTAACTAACCTAAGGACCCCGCCGGGAATCGAACCCGGGAACCCGGGCGCGGGAAGCGAGAACGCTACCGCACGACCACGAGCTGCGGACCATGGCAAAAGAAAAGCGTGCTACATTTTTATGACGCTTGATCTCATGCGGCACATCTGACGTTGGAAACCAGTGTCATAACTGGTCCAAATACACATACATAATATTCCTTCCCACCCACTCTTCGCCTCTTACGATTTTTATATTAAGTCCTGTGGAAGAAGCTCTGTGGTATTAAGTTCAACGACAAACAAAAACTGAAGATATCAAGGGAAATAATTATTCCCGTTGGGATAGGAAGGGTCATGGGGGAATGGGATCAGTGCACAGAGTTGGTGTGGGAATTTAGTGGAAACATAAGATATTATACCGTTCATTTAAACCATTTGATGGTATACAAACAGCTGTCTGCGAAGATAATTAATATAGTGTGTTACTAATACAGTGGGCCAACAGGGGACCAGAACCTGTAAACTTGGCCTTTCGCACCCAAATGCGCTACCAGGAGAGAGATACTGGCGAAACTAAAGGTTTGACATCACGTCCCTTGTCATTCCTGTATAGCTCGGTCGTTACTATAACAGCCGCGAAAGCCAATGTTTCCGGATTCGAGACCAAGTAACTCACACATATATGCCAGGAAATTTCACGCACTGTTTTTGTTAACAGACGCCTAGCGATGGTTCGCCACGTCTAGGGTGTGAGGGAATTGCTGTGAAAATGGAGAAGATGTGGACGTCTAGCAACAGCATCAACTGTGGACAGAAAAAAGTCACACCTGAAAAACGCCACTAGCTGGAGAAAAACAATTATTTATTTACTACCGGTTTGGATCAACCAATCATTCTTAGTTATAATAAAATTATTTGCAAAATCCTACATGGCAACATTTTTTGCTGTAGCGTCAAATAAAACAAAAGCTATCGCTCTGTCGAAACTAAAATATCTTATATATTCGACAGTAAAATATTACATCGACTTTCGAATCTTCATCCAAGACAAAATTATTTCTTATTCTGACACTTCGGCAGACAACCTTAGAGCCATCTTCAAGGTGAGGCGGTTTCGGTGGCTGAATTCAAATCGCGTTACGCAAATATATTGCATGGTTATAAGCTGAAATACGAAAAGAATAAATAATTGCATACAAAAATTTTCCCATTCTATCTTGGCGGGTTATTACAGCAACCGGTTTAAAAGAGTTTTAGAACAAAAATAGTCTCGGTTGCGAAATTATTTAATGTATGTGACGCGTTTCACCCTTTCGGGGTGTCATCAGATTGTCTACAAAAATAAAAAAACCTGTCAGATACAAGTAGAGGAAAAGGGCACGGTCCTGTCTTGGACGACTAAGTAGACAAACTCAACTAAAAGTAATAAAAACTCATATAAAAGTAGCTGGATATGCGACCCGTTAGTGATAAAACCACATAGAACGTAAAATAGACACCAAAGTAACCTGATAATAATCCGTCCGTCACGAAACTTCTAAACACAAAGTGGACATAGTGAAAGGACAGAAACAGTCAGAATAACACCGAGTAACGCCAAATCTGTGGCCGACAAATTTTCCACGCTTACCTTGAGTACACCAGCCGGCTCCGCCGTGGCAGTACAAGATACGGCCACGCTTATAAAACCGCGGTACGAGCCACGCACGGCACAATGTCTGTATTGGCGGGCAAATTGAGACACAGGTGCCGCGTATAATGCATCAAGAACTACCCAGGTGGCGCACATGACCGGCTTAAGTCACATTTCGAAACACAGAAGTGCATAAAGCTAGTACTTAAAACGCATACAAGTATAGCAATGCAGACTCATAAAAACCCGAAAATGAAATAAACGTACCCCGTATAAAGAATAGGTAGTATGATTACATGAAAAACAGTGAATCAAAATATGTCATTAAGACTCCGTCACCCGGAGTAAACAATGAAATTTTCGAGAACATTCATAGCGTATGCGTTCTGAATCGATAAAACTTCAAGATACTAGGATCGGTGGCAGTCTTAAGCAACGCAAAGAAGAGACAAAATTATGAAAGAAGGTATAAAAATATAAAGATGTAAATTCACCTACGTTAAAAGTCATAAAAAGTCCCTTTTAAAATAAAGTTGCTGTACAATTCATTCCAGGAAATTGGAGACTTTTGTCATAGGACACTTCAATATCGTAGAAAAACGAATTACATGTTTATTCGCCACTCACAGACTTTTCTAATATCTGTTCACTCCAGTCATTCGCAAAAGAAACTTGTTGGCACGATATACGGGAGGTAGCATTCTGCTCAAGGAAGTCGTTAGCGCTGGCCGGAGTGGCCGAGCGGTTCTAGTCGCTACAGTCTGGAAGCGAGCGACCACTACGGTCGCAGGTTCAAATCCTGCCACGGGCATGGATGTGTGTGAGGTCCTTAGGTTAGTTAGGTTTAAGTAGTTCTAAGTTCTAGGGGACTGATGACCTCAGAAGTTAAGTCCCATAGTCATTACCGACTAATGAGATTGTTGCAGGAGTAGCCTGACGGAATATCTACCGGTAACTTCTGTTCGCCTTCCGGTACACATCGTACAGACAGACAATACCGGGACAGTAACAGCGCTGAAGAGGCATCGCGCTTCCACGCAGCTGCCATTGAGCTGCCCCACGCCTGCCAAGTAAGGCTACCGGGCTCGCCCTCTGACGGATTAGCAGCTGGGAAGCGCCACTTGCTATTCAGCTTGCGTCCCAGAGGGACTAATAGCTTCGCTTAGTGACGTCGAAGACTAAAAGCCAAAGCGTATCTCTTGCCTCCGCAGTCACTACACCTAGCACGTCACAGATATTACCGGAGCACTTTGGTTACCCGCTAAAAGCTGTGTTTTGTGCGACGTGCTCCTCTACACTTTCAACATTATTCATAGTTCTTGCAGGGACCTGTTAAACCGGAAGCAATCTTTCATTTCACTGGAATGCTCTGAAATTGGACTGGTTAAGTTATTTTGTAGTTTTGCTTTTATTTGGAAACAAATATGTAGTTTTTTTCTTAAATACTTGGTGTTGTGTATTGTCCAGTGTATTTTCTACATTCTCAGGACAGTGCTGTTCTTACACAGCAAATGCGACAATCTATACATCATCATAATTTTAAAGCACCCTGTAAAAATTCGGCTGATTGGAGAGATGCCACCCATAACGTGTTCTTCACTTTGTTGAGATATGAACATTTTGATTCGTAGTTCACATAGCCTAATCATTATTGGTGACTCAACGTTACAAATTTATAGCCAAAATTTTTGGATTAAGTTCACAATGATGATGTTAATGAATAATATCGCAAATGAATTTAAATTAACATAGCATTGAATTGCATGTTGCGCAAACACTGTCTCCACGCACGCGTACACCATAACTACTCTACCACGCAAACTTTTGGGGTTACACTCGTCTGGTGTGAGACGATCCCGGGGGCATCCACTGAGGGTCGAACTGCATAATAACCCTGGGTTCGGTGTGGGGCGGCAGTAGGGTGAGTGGACTGCTGTGGCATGTTGTGGAGTTGTGAACCACTGAGGGTCGGCCGGGGTGGCCGAGAGGTTCTAGACGCTACAGTCTGGAACCGCGCGACCGCTACGGTCGCAGGTTCGAATCCTGCCTCGGGCATAGATGTGTGTGGTGTCTTTAGGTTAGTTCGATTGAAGTAGTTGTAAGTTCTAGGGGACTGATGACTTCAGAAGTTAAGTCCCAAAGTGCTCAGAGCCATTTGAACCACTGAGGGATACGGCGGGGACGAAACCAATCCGTCGTTTGTAGGTCCCCTGTTCAATACAGTACAGTACAGTACAATACAATACAATACAAGACATATTGATGTGTCAAAACATTGTGACCACTTTCTTAATAATTTGTTGTTGCACATCTGTAATGCAAAAACAGTAACATTTCTGCGTGGCATGGACTGGAGACGCCATTGTTATGATGTTTAAAGCTTTCCCGGCGTACTAATTGTTCCTTAAAAACACGGGAGAACTGCCGGATATCACTAACGCCCTGCCACGATATTTCGTCCGAGAGTCTTCTGAACATCTTCAGGTGAGTACCACTGTAGTAGTACTAGCGAGTACGCGCTGAGCTCTGCTATTTAAGGCCACACTAAGTTAACATTGCGCATGCGCTGCTCAACGTGCGCCTTCAGAACAACACCATGCGCTGCGCCTCGTGCCCTCCACGATGAAAGCTTGGCCTATCGATATCAGGTCGATTTTCATCTTTATGCAGATAACTACGTCGACTCCGAAGTTTCTCTATTACAGGATTCCAATCAGAGTTTAGCTGATAACCGCTATTTCGATTGATCAGAGCCTCGTTGTCAGACAATCTTATTTCCACAGATTAGTTGATAATCGAGCTCCAAAAGTTTGATGTATGGGCCAAAAATTTTGTGTCGTCGTAATTCGTGGAGTAGTCTGTGGAAATACAATGTTCGGCGATTGCGGACTTGGCATCTTCCTCTTCCTTGTTCCGTCGTTTGTAGGTCTGCATCACTCTGTTCACTTGCCTAGTTGAAAAGCCATTCTTCAGAAATACTTTTTGCAGGTGTTCCAGTTCCGCTTGAGGACTGTCGGCGTCAGAGGGGGTATGGGCACGATGGTTTTGGATGGTGGCTGCTAGTAGCTTGTAGATACAGGTCTGTATGGGTAGCTTTCTGTACACTGAGTGACTAAGTATGCCATCACTCTTACGTCGCACCAAGACGTCTAAAAATGGCAAAGAACCGTCTTTCTCTATCTCCATGGTAAACCTTATGTTCTCATTTATGGAGTCATGTGACGTAAAAATACTTGCAGACGGTTCAGACCATGAGGCCACACTATAAAAGTGTCGTCAACGTGTCGCCTAAATACTGTCGGTTTAAAAGTGGCAGAGGCGAGTGCTCTCTCCTCAAAATTTTCCTTAAAAGGATTGGCCACCAGGGGTGACAAAGGACTCCCCATGACGACACCATCAGATTGTTCGTAAAACTCTTGGTTAAATATAAAATATGAAGAGTAGAGAGTGTGCTCAAACAAAGCTGTAATGTCTGCATCAAACATATTGCCAATGAGGTGTAGTAAGTCAGAAAGAGGCACCTGTGTGAAAAGTGGAACCACATCAAGACTAAACAATAAGTCGTTACTTTGCAGTTGTAGTGAAATCACTAGAATTCTTTATGTGATGTGCACACTTGTCTATCATTGGTTTGAGCAAAGATGCCAAGAATTTTGCTAGGTAATTGGTGGCTGCTCCAATGTTAGTCACAATTGGACGTAATGGCACATTTTCCTCGTGGATCTTAGGCAGTCCATATAGCCTAGGTGGAACTAATCTGTTTGGTTTCAGTCTATTGATGACCTCCTTCGGTAGAGAACTATTTAATAAAAGTTCTGCTGTTTTTCGCACCACTCGGCTCGTGGGATCCTTATCAATTTTGCAATATGTTGAGTCACATAGCAAAACATTGATTTTATTAATATAGTTATCCCTTGGTATGAGGACAGTAGCGTTTCCTTTATCTGATTTTAAGACTACTGTATCCACGTCTGCTCGTAAGTTATGGAGAGCTATCCTCTTCAGGGGCGAGATGTTACTCTTCATTGGTGCACCTCTGCTCAACACACGGCACGACTCTCGACGAACTTCCTCCGCTTCATCTGTATCAAGACGGCGTACAGCTTCTTCGATGGCACTGATGAAATCCACTAGTGGCGGTGAAACAGGTGTGGGAGAAAAATCCAGTCCTTTTGCTAGTCAATGAACCTGTGGAAATAGGATTGTCTGACAACGAGACTCTCATCAATCGAGGTAGCGGTTATCAGCTAAACTCTGCTTGGAATCCTGTTATAGAGGAACTTCGTAGTAGACATAGTTATCTGCATCATGATGAAAATCGACCTGATATCGATACGCCAAGCTTTCACCGTGTGGGGCGTAAGGCGCAGCCCACGGAGTTGTTATGAACGCGTTCGCTGAGCAGCGCAATGTCACCTCATCATGGCTTTCAATATCAGAGCTCAGCGCGTACTTTCCAGTACTACTCACCTGACGATGAACGGAAGACTGCACCGAAACATCGTGGCAGGACATTACTGATATCCGGCAGATGTCCCCTGTTTTTATAGAACAAGCCCTTGTTAGTTTTCCGGTGCTCTGTGGCACCGTGAGCGTCTGTACACTGTAATATCCAGGCCTATATTCAGAATATTATTCACGACAGCATTGTGTGTGAAATGTCAATGACCATAAATCGTATTCTCGTGATATTGATAAAAAGGACGTCATCGATTATAAAATAATAAATAATTATTGTCGATGACACAATGTAATATTTAGTAAAAAATTATATCTCAGACAATACCCCCAGAAAAAGATAATGAAAATATCAATCTTTTGTTATCTATGATTTTTCTAGAAAAATCCTTCTTGTTGTTCGAACTGTTGTACTAATAGGATATGATTGATGTCTCGTACCGCAGAATTCAGTAAAAAACTGTATTATGTTGTATGAAACGTCCCCTTAGAAAAATTATATATAACTGTGCTTCAACTGACACAATGTTTTTAGCGCAACGCAATCTGACTTTCAAAACTCTCTACAAAAAATGACCCTTACTAACATTAACCTATACGTTTCACAAATCGCTTACCTCACAAAAATCTTGGTTACTCGAACTACTGCAACACAGCGAGCGCCACTACTGCCAGCTAAATAAAAGATTCAAACTACGGAAGGCACTAACTACTGATAGGGATAGTTAGAAAATGAAAGATTTTAATAGAGAACAGACATTGCATTTACCTTAATATCATCAAAAGTCATAATATATATAGCAGTTCATGACACCCAGTCTTACAAATTTCAAAACTCCGCCATCTCTCTCCCCACATCCACCACTGCTGGCGGCTCACCTCCAACTACACAACGCTACGCGCTGTTGACCTCCAGCTGCCCAACACTACAATGGCGAGTATTACAACAATGCCAACCAGCCATTGACTGCACACAGCACAGCCAGTGATTTTTCATACAGAGCGCTATGTGGCGTTACCAATAACAAAACCTAAACAGCCTACTTACAGTTGCTAATTTAATATTAGAAAAATTGAGTTAGTTTGCGTGTCATTGAAATGAATCTTCTTTGTTTGGTGTTTTATTTCATTGTAACTCTCGTCCTATATAAACGTTAACTTTTTTGCTCAGCTACAAAAGAGCGCAGCCACTAGTGCTATTGATCTACAGCGCGGTTTATTGGTAATTTCTGAATAATAATCGATTACCACTGAGAAATATTTTCAAATGTTAATGCACATAGTGAAGGACAAAAAGATTTAATACATATTATTTGTTAGTAGTAGAACAGAGCCTCAAGCAGAATCGGTAGGTGATTGTCTTATGTTAGCCGCCATCTTAGTGAAATATTGCAGCGGCAGTTTTAAACTGATTTTCTATACAGACAGAATTGTTATTGGTCACAGTTGGGATAATAATTGTGTATTGGTAGCACAGAACCCACTATGAGGTAATAAATTCCAGTCAGACTGTGAACACAGCGAACTTCTACTATGAATGCAAACAGCATCTTACGTCGTATTAATTCTATTTGCTGATGTATGAAGCCTGGTTATTTTGTAACAACTTTCATGAAACAATTTGACAGGAAAAATACATTAGCGTTTTTTGCGTGTGGTATTGTGTGACAGAACTTCATTTTGCTTAAATAAAAGTGTTGCCACCTCGAATAACAGCAGCGTTAAATGCGATAAACGATCTGCAACTAGTGAAGTGACTGTTATACAACAGCACTAAAATATTACTGGAAATTACTACTCTTGTTCAGTTCAGATTACTTATCATACATTGAGCTTGTTTGCTGGTGAATGTTTTGTGAATGTTTGGGGGAGGGGACAAGACAGCAAGGTCATCAATCTCATCGCTTTAGGGAAAGAAGTCGCTCGTGCCCTTTCAAAGGAACCATCCCGTCATTTTCCTGGAATGATTTAGGGAAATCACGGAAAACCTAACTCAGAATGGCCGGACGCGGAATTGAATGGTCTTCCTCCCGAATACGAGTCCAATGTGCTGGCCACTTCACCACCTCGCTCGGTTGTAGTGCCATTTACTCTGCATTATAGACCACATTGCTACACATTCCTAGGTGCAGACAACATTGCTACACGTTCCTAGGTGGAAACCCCTGTAACAAATTAACTGTCATTAGCCGGGAAAAGCAGTGATTAAATAAAACCTCGTATTACATTAATAATAAGTAACTAGTTTTATTGTAATTTTGCTGAAATTGTACAACACGCAATAAAACTATACACGCCACACTGGCGGCCAACGTGGGGCTACAAAACATAACATTTATTGTAGTACTGTATTTACTATAATTGTTTACAGGTGTAGTGTACCATAATAAAATATTAATACGTATGTACTTTCGTGTGTGAATCTGACACGACAGAGATTACTGTATAAATATATGGCATCTGAAGTGTTGCAAGCAGTAGCTAAGAACAGTTGAGCTGTACCACCCGACGACAGCCGGAGCTAAAGTAGGAGCAAATGTTCATGTTCATACTACTGGCTGAAGCACACGTACACAGTTGTGGCTAAGAGCAATTGACCTGTTCTACCCGCCGACAACCGCAGCTAAGGAAGGAGCAGACGTTCATATTCATATTCCTGGCTGAAGCGAATCCACACGGTCATTATTAATTACGGGCGCTATTAAAGTGATAGCAGCCTGGGACATCAGTGCTTCAGTATTCCGGCTGCGAGTGTAATATTTTCAAATATAATTTTTTTGTGGATATTTTGCGCACATATTTCAACCATTTACCTTTTGTTATTTGCATTTGTGTTAGTTGTAAGATATCTTGAGGGACTTATTGTTATTTTCAGTGAGATATTTTTCTGCAGTATTAGTGTAAAACATGGTTAGACCGAAGAAGCAAGTGAAGTCGAATGAGCATGCTGATGCAGAAATGGCACCACACCCTCAAATAGATCAACCATCGCACACTTCAGTGCAAGTCCTTCATAATGTAAATACAGATGTAGTTGTGTCGTCTGCATCATCATTCATCCCCATTACGGTCGGATGAAGGCAATGGCAAAGCACCTCCACTAAGATCTTGCCTAGTATGGCAGTACGGGTCTCCCGCAACGACGCCTACGCCCCTCGGAGTATGGGATCTCATCATCATCTTCATCACTCCAAGCGAAAATTACCTTCCTGCAGTTAAACCTTCAGAAGTGAATGATAATATTTCTACGGGGCAAAGGGCAGAAATTAGCCAAATCTCAAGCTATGCCACTACCGGATAGTAATTTTGTTATTTGAAAAGTTCGGTGTCATGGAACAGGAAAAGAATAAGCGTAGGCAACAAAGGGCTGTACAAGAATAGCAACGCGAGCTCAGGGAGCAGGAGCGTGAAAGGAAATTCATAGAAGAAATAAAGAACAATTTTATAGAACGAGATAAGGAAATTGTCCAGTGAATTAATCATGTGTTAGTCGATAATGATGGAGTAATTACGACTCATTTCAACAAAGCAGTCAATGTAATAAAGGTTAGTATTATTAAACCGTTGGAAAACATATCAACTCAAGTGAATAACTTCAGGCCGAAGTAGATAAGTTAGAAACGCAGTTCAAAGCTTTGACTACTACTGTGGAGTCAATACAGAATGATATAAGCACAAAAGTAAGGAAACAAGTCCGAACGGAAGAAGCCAAGGCACTGAACAACGAAAATCACAGTCAGTACACAGCAACGAGGACGCTGGTACTGACAGGCAAAAGAATATTGAAAATTTTCCGACAACGTCTATTGCAGTGTTAAATATACCAAATTTCGGTAATCAATCTGTATTAATCCAGCAATTTGTTTTACCAGGAGACCTGAATTATGAAGTAGAGTGTACTTGCTATACAGCCAGTATACCGCCTGTTAAAGACAACTCCATGCACCTAAATACCTTAATGCATGAAGCCAGCTTGATTAAACTCCAGGAATTCCAAGTATTAAACGAGGAGAATAAAACGAATATTCATCCCGTAGTTTTTATAAGAAACTTTAGAAGTGTCATTCCAAAGTCTTGGACGGAGGAACAGAAAATCCAGTTTGTCGTTTCACACATTTCCGGTAACACATCGCTCTGGGCATAGAAAGCAACAGAAACATGCAAAACATTGAACTAATTGGAGAAGCCGTTTCTCGACCACTTGTGGGCAGCATCGACTCAAGAACGACTAAGGTATATTGTATGTAACGCAGAAATTTATAACATGAATACAGGCTCTTTGAGAAAATATTTCAAAAAACATATTAATATGACAAGGTACAGGGATGAACCAGCAACCACACGGGACCTGTTACGAGTACTGAAGACTAGATTGCCAATATATATGAGAGTTTTGTTTAACGTCACAGATACTGATCTTAAGATATTTTTGTCTGTGATAGACTGATTATACTTTGTCCAAAAAGACGCTAGATAGACTTCTGACGCAATAAATAGTGCCAACTGTTCTAACGGAAAAGGTTTCTGAACGGAAGCAATGGAAATAGGGCGAAGGCAGTCCCAAGAAAAAGAAAAACAAAACCCATTGCAATTGGAAGTATACTAATAGTACAAATCTTTACAACAAAAAATCTAATTACTTCTGTAATAATAATACACACCTGGAAATTGAAATAAGAACTCCGTGAATTCATTGTCCCAGGAAGGGGAAACTTTATTGACACATTCCTGGGGTCAGATACATCACATGATCACACTGACAGAACCACAGGCACATAGACACAGGCAACAGAGCATGCACAATGTCGGCACTAGTACAGTGTATATCCACCTTTCGCAGCAATGCAGGCTGCTATTCTCCATGGAGACGATCGTAGAGATGCTGGATGTAGTCCTGTGGAGCGGCTTGCCATGCCATTTCCACCTGGCGCCTCAGTTGGACCAGCGTTCGTGCTGGACGTGCAGACCGCGTGAGACGACGCTTCATCCAGTCCCAAACATGCTCAATGGGGGACAGGTCCAGAGATTTTGCTGGCCAGGGTAGCTGACTTACACCTTCTAGAGCACGTTGGGTGGCACGGGATACATGCGGACGTGCATTGTCCTGTTGGAACAGCAAGTTCCCTTGCCGGTCTAGGAATGGTAGAGCGATGGGTTCGATGACGGTTTGGATGTACCGTGCACTATTCAGTGTCCCCTCGACGATCACCAGAGGTGTACGGCCAGTGTAGGAGATCGTTCCCCACACCATGATGCCGGGTGTTGGCCCTGTGTGGCTCGGTCGTATGCAGTCCTGATAGTGGCGCTCACCTGCACGGCGCCAAACACGCATACGACCATCATTGGCACCAAGACAGAAGCGACTCTCATCGCTGAAGACGACACGTCTCCATTCGTCCCTCCATTCACGCCTGTCGCGACACCACTGGAAGCGGGCTGCACGATGTTGATGCGTGAGCGGAAGACGGCCTAACGGTGTGCGGGACCGTAGCCCAGCTTCATGGAGATGGTTGCGAATGGTCCTCGCCGATACCCCAGGAGCAACAGTGTCCCTAAATTGCTGGGAAGTGGCGGTACGGTCCCCTACGGCACTGCGTAGGATCCTACGGTCTTGGCGTGCATCCGTACGTCGCTGCGGTCTAGTCCCAGGTCGACGGGCACGTGCACCTTCCGCCGACCACTGGCGACAACATCGATGTACTGGAGACCTCACGCCCCACGTGTTGAGCAATTCGGCGGTACGTCCACCCGGCCTCCCGCATGCCCACTATACGCCCTCGCTCAAAGTCCGTCAACTGCACATACGGTTCACGTCCACGCTATCGTGGCATGCTACCAGTGTTAAAGACTGCGATGGAGCTCCGTATGCCACGGCAAACTGGCTGACACTGACGGCGGCGGTGCACAAATGCTGCGCAGCTAGCGCCATTCGACGGCCAACACCGCGGTTCCTGGTGTGTCCGCTGTGCCGTGCGTGTGATCATTGCTTGTACAGCCTTCTCGCAGTGTCTGGAGCAAGTATGGTGGGTCTGACACACCGGTGTCAATGTGTTCTTTTTTCCATTTCCAGGAGTGTATTACCAGGATTCGAATAGCAATCAAAGGCAATCTAGTAATGAAAATGCCAAAAATAATAATAATTCTAATCGTAAAAAGACGAAACGAAAATAAGTCACAGTGCGTTCAAGGATAAACCTAAAAACATGCGTTGTGACAACGAATATTGGCACCAACCAGGGCTAAGTCATCGCCTGCCACAACAAAACTTATGTATCCGGGTTAGCCAGTAAATTGTGTTCAGGCTATACTCATGCTGAATAACCGGTATCCACAATGATGGGGCCCGAGTAGACCACCTCCGACTGTATAATCACAAAATGTGAAAATAATGGAGGTATCCTCGGAGCCGAAAGACAATATTCCAATGTCAACAAACTGATCTCGGACTCCGTAGGCCTTCGCCAGGAGACCGAGACCAAGAATGAAGGCAATAGGTCTATGCGAGAGAATGTCAGTGTGATTCACTATTATGACGGTAAGAAAATCGAAGATGCACTCTATCAAGAAACTGCCATCGCTGATAGGGGAGAAAAGGAAAGTATTCAGACAAGTGTCTATGGAACCATGAGTGGTGTAGCAATCATTATCCTCCTCGATACAGGTGCGAATTTATAGGTTATGAACGCAAAATTTTCAAAAAGGCAACGCAAATGAAAAGACTGCAGATTTTGCCAGTTACGAATTGCAAAGTTATACGAGCGCTGAGAAAGAAGGCACAAATTATAAAGTACCAGACGTAGGTTGAGGTTTCCTTGGAAAATGATAGAGTAGATTAGGAAATGAGACACTTAAAGTAGTAAAGGAGTTTTGCTATTTAGGAAGTAAAATAACTGATGATGGTCGAAGTAGAGAGGATATAAAAAGTAGACTGGCAATGGCAAGGAAAGCGTTTCTGAAGAAGAGAAATTTGTTAACATCGAACATAGATTTAAGTGTCAGGAAGTCATTTCTGAAAATATTTGTTTGGAGTGTAGCCATGTATGGAAGTGAAACATGGACGATAACTAGTTTGGACAAGAAGAGAATAGAAGCTTTCGAAATGTGGTGCTACAGAAGAATACTGAAGATAAGGTGGATAGATCACGTAACTAATGAGGAGGTATTGAATAGGATTGGGGAGAAGAGAAGTTTGTGGCACAACTTGACTAGAAGAAGGGATCGGTTGGTAGGACATGTTTTGAGGCATCAAGGGATCACAAATTTAGCATTGGAGGGCAGTGTGGAGGGTAAAAATCGTAGAGGGAGACCGAGAGATGAGTACACTAAGCAGATTCAGAAGGATGTAGGTTGCAGTAGGTACTGGGAGATGAAGAAGCTTGCACAGGATAGAGTAGCATGGAGAGCTGCATCAAACCAGTCTCAGGACTGAAGACCACAACAACATATACACGTTCCTATTTATGGAAAACTTATCAATACCGGTGTTACTGTGCCTTGAGTTTTTACCGGACACAGAGGCTATAATAGATCTCCGCCAGGGAACATGTATACCTAAGTACCCCCAGCGACCAATAACGTTGAAACTGAATCTCGAGTTCGGTGCGAGCCTTCCGCTGACAAGAGAATTAGACGTATCTGTTGGCAAACAGAAATTGTTGGTGTTAAGAGTATGATCACCCACAAAATTGCCATACTAACCGAAACAATGATGCACTCAGTACCGTGAGTGCCATCGGCGCAACAATAGAGGAGAAGGTTGAAGGGTCTTCGTGCATTGACGCTTCACAGGCCGGACAATTAATAAGATTGCTATCCAGGTACCATGCATTATTTATAGATGACCAGGCATCATAAGAGTTTATGTTTATAATATGGAAGTTAATCCCCATAAGACCTATTGTGGAGCTTCATACTCGGTCTCCTGGACGAAGAAAATGGTAATTATTGTACGAAGGACCATTTAAAATAATGTCAACTAGAAATTGTCAGTACAAGGAACGTAAAATGACTGTATTATCATAGAGATGTTAAGAAATATTTGCAGTATGAAACCGCTTTCGTATCTCTGTAAAGAAACTATACGTTCAGTGCAAATGCACAATAGCACAAATGTAAATATGTAAATAGTAGTTATAGTGAAAATGTTATCATAAATAAATTCATGGATTTATCTGTACTAGTATGCAAGCTCGCACGTCAGTAGTGGCACGGTAGTATTCATGAAGTATAAATCCGAAAGGGGGAGAATAATGCTTTTTCATGATAAAAACTTTAATTATTCTGAAGCGGTCATTTACT
Source organism: Schistocerca gregaria (assembly GCF_023897955.1). Lineage (NCBI taxonomy): Eukaryota > Metazoa > Arthropoda > Insecta > Orthoptera > Acrididae > Schistocerca > Schistocerca gregaria. The sequence goes on from NC_064922.1 coordinate 749,238,969, forward strand.
CGGTAAGAGTAAATGTTATCTGAGAAAACAAAGTTTTCTTATCTTTTCTATGTTGGTTATTGAAGGTGGTTTTGGGTACGTTTTTCTTATGCGGTTATCTTTACCGTTTGCTGTCATGAGCTTTTCTCTTGTTAGGTGAACCGAACTTGGACTTCTGTTCCATAATCTAACCTGAATGTGACTGAATGAGTATAAATGAACAGAAATAAAATGTATGTTACCAAATATGGAAATGTACGGTTATCTACACAGTTCAGTGATGATCCTGTGGTCAGAACAGTGTAGAGGACTCTAACAGTCGTCTTTTTTTTTTTTTTTTTTTTTTTTTTTTTTTTTTTTTTTTTTTGGCAGTATATGATCTCTGATATCACGTTATTACAATATGGAACAATATGAACATGAACAAAAGTTATTACTTTGTAAAGTGTGAAATGTATGCAAGATTGTCTTTTGTGTCGTTTATGAACACTAGCAGTAATCAGGACAGTGAAGCGTGTCTCACAAGAACTATGAAAGTCTATAGGACCCGTGAAAAACTGTGTTTTCTTTTAAGAAAGTGGCCGAGCGGTTCTAGGTGCTACAGTCTGGGGCCGCGCGACCGCTACCGTCGCAGGTTCGAATCCTACCTCGGGCATGGATATGTGTGATGTCCTTAGGTTAGTTAGGTTTAAGTAGTTATCAGTTCTAGGGGACAGGTGACTCCAGAAGTTAAGTCCCATAGCGCTCAGAGCCATTTGAACCACTTTTTAAAGTAAAGTGATGAACAGTGATTCTAGGTGTGATCACTGAACAAATGAACGCTGCTATAGAGTTAATGTTAGCAGCAACGAAGTGGACGATGAAAAACTGTTAACAGTATAAATATTGATATAAAATTTCAGAGCTCAAATAAAGCTGCTACGAGTCATGTTCGCGTGTGAATTGTTATCACATACACTGTACAGTTAGCCGCGCGGCAACAATATAACGCAACGCTGGCTACGCAGGCCTCGCGCAAATGTTTGCTTGCCGCAAAAAATAAACAGAGCACACGATGGACACCAGAATGAAAAAAGGTGCAGCGTCGTACGTGTGCACAGCTAATTAAAGCTGACAATTAATCACTGCATTCAAATGAACTGTGTTAAGACGTAGGACATCGTCCGAAAACAAACTGTATGAATCCGTGTGAATAAAAGTGAATTTGAAACATGTTCTAATGTGTGTAAAATCTTATGGAACTTAACTGCCATCTGCCAACTGCCAAGGACATCAGTCCCTAAGCTTACGCACCACTTAATCTAAATTATCCTAAGAACAAACACAAACACACACGCCCCAGGGAAGACTGGAACCTCCGCCGGGACCAGCCTCACAGTCCATGACTGCAGCGCCTTAGACCGCTCGGCAGTAAACTTGAAACTAACACTTTCTCCACAGAATGAATACAATAATTAGCTTGTTACTCATACTCCTTTTCATATACAAACCTTGTGCGAGATGGACGTGGAAAGAGCGAAGCAGGACCTGCTGCAGTAAGACTTCCAGACAGCAACAGGTCCAGAAGAAGGTGCGCCCGACGGCAGCGAACGCTCCACCCACGCGGCCGGAGGCGTTCCAGCAGCGGTCTCCACCTGCCTTCGATCCCGCGGCTCGACACGGAGGTGGCTACACAACGTCGTCGGAGAATCCATGAACTTTTGTTATTTTGATCCACATGAACTTCTAATTTTCATGTTAAACCCCGGTGAAAGAATCTATTGACCTCTGATAAAGCTAAAGTGTTGTCATCTCGAATAATAGTAGCGCTAAATTCGATAAACGATCTGCAACTAGTAAAGAGACTATTAAACAACTGTACTGTAAATTACTGAAAAATCAATAGTCTTGTTTAGTTCACATTACTTATCATACACTTAGCTTGTTTACTGGCTACATATGATTACTTTTGTGCATGTTTGGGGGAGGAGACCAGACAGTGAGGTCATCGATCTCATTGCATTAAGGCAGGATGTCGGCCGTGCCATTTCAAAGGAACCATCCCATCATTTGCCTGGTGTGAGTTAAGGAAATCACGGAAAACCTAAATCTGAATGGCCGGACGCGGGATTGAACGGTCGTCCTCCGATATACGCCGGACGGTGTGGCCAAGCGGTTCTAGGCGCTTCAGTCTGGAACCGCGTGACCGCTACGGTCGCAGGTTCGATTCTGCCTCGGGCATGGATATGTGTGATGTCCTTAGGTTAGTTAGGTTTAAGTTCTAGGGAACAGATGATCTCAGATGTTAAGTCCCATAGTGCTCAGAGCCGTTTGTACCATTTGAACCAGAATACGAGTCCAGTGTGCTAGCCACTTCGCAACTCGCTCGGTTGAAGTGCCATTTACACTGCATGACAGACAACATTGCTACACGTTCGCCGGTGCAGACAACATTTCTACACGTTCCCAGGTGAAAATTTCTTTAACAAATGAACAATCATTAGGAAAAGCAGTGATTAAATAAAACCTCATATTACATTAATAGTAAGTAACTAGTTTTATTGTAATCTTGCTGAAATTGCACAACACGAAATCAAACCATACACGCCACGACACGAGTCACAGTGTACCCGAAAATTTAACTCTAAGACAGAAAAAGAATAACGCGCACCAAGAAAGAAGTTTAAACCGAACTAACATACGGACATCACACACATCCACGCCCGGGGCATGATTCGTACCTACGACCGTAGCGCCTAGAACCGCTCGGACACACCGGCCGGCAAATGAAACAAGTGATTACAGTTTCAGAAAAATAGCATGATTATTCAAGAGAAACGGCTTTCAAACTAAGGAAACCAACAACGCGTTGATATACCTCTAGCCCTTACGAAAGTATTTATGTAGCTAAGCTTTGATTAAATGAGTTGTAGGATGTCAATGGCTCTGAGCACTATGGGACTTAACATTGTCATCAGTCGACTAGAACTTAGAACTACTTAAACCTAACTAACCTAAGGACATCACACAACACCCAGCCATCACGAGACAGAGAAAATCCCTGACCCCGCCGGGAATCGAACACGGGAACCCGGGCGTGGGAAGCGAGAACGCTACCGCACGACCACGAGATGCGGGCTGTAGGATGTCGTCTTCGGAGATATCGAGCCAAATTCTGTCCATTAGACCGTCAAAATCTCTAGGTGGTTCGCGGGTGGTGCCCATAATGTTCAGAATGTTGTCAGTCGGCGAGAGATCTGGCTATCTTGCTGGCCAAGGTATAGTTTTCCAAGTACGAAGATAAGGAGCAGAAGCTCTAGCCATGTGCGGATGGGCAACATCTTGCTGAAACGTGAGCCCAGGATGGTTTGCCATGAAGGGCAACTAAGGCGGGCGTAGAATACCATTGGCGTGCCTTTGTACTGTAACGGTGGTGCAGATGAAGAGCAGAGGGGTCCTGCTATTAAAAGAAATGTCACGTCGGAACGTCACTCCTGGTTGTCAGGTTGCAATCAAATCACTGTCCGGACACGTCTTTAGGCTGGAGTTTCATTGACGAGTAGAACTACCTTCTGTGATGAGTCTCGTTTCGAACTGACGACCAACAAATGCGTGTCTGTAGAAGCCCAAGAGAGAAGTGGGATTCCAAGCTGAATGTCACACGCCGTATAGCCTGACAAAAAGAAGTGTTGGTTTGGGTTACCATTTCTTTTCCTAGCATCACCCCTTTCATTGTCATTCGAGTCACGTCAACGATATTCTACGCCCCGTTTTGTTGCCTTCGTGGCAAGCAATCCTGGGGTACATCTCGGCAAGTTAATGTCCCCCGGAAACAGCGAGTTTCTGCTGGTTCTCTTTGTGCTTGCTTAACATTACCGTGACCAGAAAGGTTGCTTGGTTTCTACCCAGTTGAGAAAGTTTAGATCATTATGGACAGGGACTCCCACCATTTCGGGCTTTTGGCGATCTAACAAGCCAGTTGCACAGAATTTGTCACTATATCGCTCAGGGGGGCATTCAACAACTGTATAGGTCTTTGTGAAGTTGAATAACTGCTTGCATAATTTCTAGAAGTGGACCAACGCGTTATTAACTTACTCGATTTGTGAATCTCTTAACTCTTTGCTAAATCATCCAGTTTTTTCTGAAATGGAAACATTGCTCATTCATATTCGTATCGAATCCTTAGCAGACACTCACTGAAAGTGTTCTAAAACAAGTAAATAAATGCATTAATAAATAAAGGAGGATAGAAACGGATGAACCCTGAGAATAATGATGTAAACGTAATATTAAATTTTGGCAATTTGAAAAATACCTATTATCCAGAAACAATACAAGGCTACATTTGTATAACACAGCCAAAGGGTTTCAACAAAATTTAACTTAACCTGGTTTCGACAACGGCTACCTACAAAATAGTTGAGAGCCAACGATAGATGGTTAGGACACCGAAAAAATTTATGATGTGACTGTACTCACTTTCAGTGATAGATGAAAACAGATATACGAGCAAAATGCTCTTGTCATATAAAATAACCTCTTACAAGAATATTTAAAATCATATAAAATTACATGTATTCGAACTGATATCACAATGGTATCTGCCAATACGAACTGTAGGTACATGACGTACCACACTATGGCTCCTAAGGGCTGCAAGAGGAAACAGACAGCGGAGGTGGCATCATACTAAGAGAATCACTGGCCGAATTTGCCATAACATGGACACGAAACGAGTAGCACATCTATTAAGAATCGAAGAAACCATCTGCTTACCTTAAAAAATAGTATACAAGTGTTCATCTCGCAACCCAACAAGCAGTAATACGCAAAATAAAAATTTATACAAGACAGTACAATAGCAGATATTCTATGCATTTTGTGCGAGAGCGAATTAGAAAGTATTGCATGAAAAGGAGGGAGGGGAAGACGATATTTTAGAGTCTACTCGGAGAAAAATGAGGCGCTAGCTTTAGGCGTTTCTTAGTAAGAGCTTTATCCTGGTAACGAAATTTTTGTAACGTAGCTGCAAGTGTTCATTCAGAATGAAACCGTCGTTAAGAGAAAGTTGTTTCAATATTTGAAATTCTTTTTTTCATATTGATTCTGGAGTCTTTTCTATCTGTTTGCAGGATACTGACGTCATTAACTTGTTTAAGTTTATGGTCTATAATTAATAAATGATCATCAAAGGTCGAGTTATAATAGTACCTTTTTTTCTAAGACAAGTCTTTTTAATCTAACAGCAGTACCTGCCCTTCCTATCTGTCCTATGTAATAGGCTGGATGTTTGTCGCAGCTAATTTTACAGACAACTCAGTTTGTTAAGGGAGATTGCACTGGTTTCAAGGTATCAATTAGGTTATTTTTAAAAGTATTGTCAGTTGAAGAACTCTTTTACAATCGTATTTCTTATGGAGGAGACACCGAATCCTCTAAGATACAGGCTCTCAAATGGTAGAGAATTCTTTTTTGTTTTCATTACGTTCGTTGTTATAAGCCCCAAGAGTACGAATTCTATTATTGGTTACATGATTTGAAAATATTGTCCACTAGGGTCGTTTCGTATCCATAATTGACTGGGATAACTTTAGTCGAATTAATCTCAGCATCGAGTTTTTCGTCAAATAAAGAGTGGAAAGAGCTCTAAGAATGAAAGCACCATAGTGGACAATATTTTCAGGTGCCTATAAAATTATCTGTGACACATATCCAGCCTATTACATAGAACAGACAGGATGAGCTACTGCTGTTGGGTTTAAAGAATATTTCTTAGGAAAAAAGGTTCAAATATCTACACTCTTCCAGTGATGATCATTTATTACAGACCATAAGACTAAAGGAGCTGATGACGTCAGTATCCTGCACGTAGAAAAGAATGGCTTCAGACTTAACGTCCTTGAAGAATTACAAATTTCCAAACATCTTTTCCTTATGACTGTTTCATTCTGAATAAATAGTTGCAGATACTGTATAAAAATTTTTTTAATGACGCAAAGCTCATACTTAGAAACGTCTAAAACTAAATCATCATTTTCCTTGTAGACTTTAAGATATCGTCTTCCTCCTCCTGCTTTTCATTTATTAGACTGTAATTTACTCCTACACAAAATGCATAGAGTATTAGCTACTGCGTTGTCCTGTATAAAATTTGTTTCCCATAATACTGGCTGTTGAATTGCGAGAGCAACACGTCTATACTATTTACAATATTTTTGTTAAAGTAAGCGGCGGATTTATTCGATTCTCGATAGATGGCGAGACTTATTCCGTGTCGACGTTGGGGCAATTTCAGCCTGTGAGCCTATTAAGGTAAGACCACACAAAGCGGAATTGCGCTGCGGCGGAGAGGCGCAGAAAGACGCTACCACACATTGTTCATATGAAATCGTACGTGGCAGAAAGCGCTACGCGACAGCTAAAATGTGTGGCGGGGCACTGCGAGGCAAAGCCGATTGACTGGCGTGGCGTGGCGTGGTGCCTTTGTAGCTAATGCGGTGCAGCAAGTGTAGCGACAACATACATCATACAAATCGCAGCTCTTTTGACATGCGAAACGAATGTTTGTTTGGAAAAACGGCGTTAGACGAGGGAAAATTAATTGTACGTGTATGTGTTGTATAAGTACATAAGGGAAAAGACCCGACACGCTACGATAAAAGTTATTACTAATAAAGTCTAGCGCAGCCACTGTAAGCGTCGGCAAAGAGATATGTTGCTACCCCGGAAGACGAACGGCAAATGATGGAAACTTTTTTCAATTTTTTTACAATTATTAGAGATACTCTGTCTATAGTTCTCATGGCGAGGAGATGCATTTCTTGTGATACAATGTGTTCTCTGAATAATAATCCTATGGAAATATGAAGTGTGAGAGTTCGTTTAGTGCAAAACAATGTAAGCTTTGTTTTCTTCCGCACATTATTTCAATGTTATGCAACTGTAGCTGCCTGCATCGGAAGAGGAAGTTCTATTAAACACCCTTTTTGTATCCACGGTCAAGAATGAAAAATACTGATGGCAGAAGAAGACGAAGATAATCAAATGGCGTAAATCTCAACAGCATAGAGAAGAGAGGAATCGATGTAAGTTAAAAGTGTAAGACATTGCATTTGCTTAAAGTTCTATAAGGAATAAAAATGATAAAAGTGCGAAAAAATCCATTTGTTTAATTAATTATATCATATACTTCTTTAATATAGATCTGCACAACTGGCGACTGTGACAGGACATTGAGAGAGCCATGAACCCGGTTGTGTAAATTATTCTAAATTATTTATGACATTGTATGAATTTTTTTTGCATGTACTAATTATTTTCAAATTTTCATGTGCAATATCACGACTGGGAGCAAAATAACCAGAACCAAAAATTATTGTGGATCAAATAACCAGTTCAGAAGGGAATCAAAAGTGAAACCGGAATTTACGGAAAATTTTGGAAATACGTTGTTTTGAAACTTGCTAGCTGTGTACCGGACCGAGACTCGAACTCGGGACCTTTGCTTTCGCGGGCAAGTGCTCTACCAACTGAGCTACCCAAGCACGACTCAGGCACCCTTCTCACAGCTTTACTTATGCCAGTACCTCGGCTCGTACCTTCCAAACTTTACAGAACCTCTCCTGCACACCTTGCAGTACTAGCATTCCTGAAAGAAAGAATATTGCGGAGACATGGCTTAGCCACAGCCTGGGGGATGTTTACAGAATGAGATTTTTACTTTTCAGCGGAGTGTGCGCTGATATGAAACTTCCTGGCAGATTAAGACTGTGTGCCGGACCGAGCCTCGAACTCGGGACCTTTGCCTTTCGCGGGCAAGTGCCCTACCATCTGAGATACCGAAGCACGACTCAGGCACAGTCCTCATCGCTTTACTTCTGCCAGTACCTCCTCTCTTTCAGGAGTAAAGTTCTGCAAGGTTCGCAGGAGAGCTTCTGTAAAGTTTGGAAGGTAGGAGACGAGGTATTGGCAGAAGTAAAGCTGTGAGGAGAGCGCCTGAGTCGTGCTTGGGTAGCTCAGTTCACAGCTTCATTTCAGCGCACATTCCGCTGCGGAGTGAAAATCTCACTCTGGAAATACGCTGTTTGTTTCATTGCACCAAAAATATGACCACTACGCAACCGCTTGCTTACCTATGCTTAGTAGCGTCTCATGAGATCGTTTGCCTTAATTTTCCTTCCTAAATGTATTATAATGAATTGTTCAGAAATTTTATGCAATGATGAGCGAGAGAAAAGTTTGATGTTTTTCTGTCACATTTTGTGCATCATAAAAGTAACCAATTAACGCTTGACGACACGTAAATTTCCTAAAATAATATATTTCAATTTTATATTTTTCAAAATTTTGATTTTAATATTCACCCAAGATGGCACAAAAATTTGTTTCCATTATTGTTGACGATGGCGGAAACGCAATGAGGCAAGGTGGCGCACAGTTACAAGACAGAACATCTGAAGTACCGGTGCCATGTCTTCCACTCTTAGAAGTATTAAGTAGTTCAGAGATGAACATAACCGAAGTAACAAGTGCTTGTGAGCTTTCGCAGAGTTCTAACTTTGATGATACGTTGTGAAACATAGACAAAACTACATCACGCTATCGCCTAGAGTAGCATTCACCTCTCCCAGCAAAACATGGAAAGCTAAGATAACATGATTTTTGATGACACTTTACAGTCACCTATCATACGAAATCCAAATGTCAATTTGCAAAGTAGAGTTGTTAACAACCAACGTTCATTGCATAGAAGCCAAAATGACGAACTTGCCGCTATACTTTAAACACTCGATAGCATGAACACCAGTTTCCTTGCAGTAGAGCAACAAATAACAAACCTCGAAGCTACACAAACACAATTAACTTCCAATGTAAAGAACATCTCTACAGTAGTGAACAAACTGCATAAGGATTACGAAAATATGCCAACAGCTATTGACGAACTCACTTTAAAAGTAACATCACTTGAAATCGCCTCAGTCTGTGCCAAAAAGGAAAGAGACAAAATTACAGAAAATTTATCTAATGTTATTTCACAAGCTGAAGCAGGTACTTTGGACAAACCCAGTACCGCAGAGGAAAAGGTAGTGAAAGAATGTAGGTTAATCAATGATGCAGTTGAAAAAGTTATTCAGAAAATGGAAAATGACATTATTGACAAAGCGAACATGAATTTGCAAACTACGGAGCACAGGATACGCTACTACTTAGGTGAAAGTGATACAGAGACAAAAGTTGTACACATAAACAAATTTCAAGCCACAGCAAACAAAAGTAATGTACATGCACAGATCATTGCAAACCCTGCAAACAATGCCAATAGTAATAACAGACCACAGAGTGTTAAGTTTACATGGCATAACACCAGAACCAGAACAGAGAAATGTAAATAATTAGGACAGCTATGTAAACACAGCACAAAATGCAAACAGCTTGTCCACTATATTTGCTGAAGAAGGTCTATTAAGACACTGTCAGTTCCCAACATTTATAAGTGAAGGCAAAGAGAATCATGTTGTATTTATTAGTGCTTTTCGACATGTGTTTCCTGGAAATTTTACGGAAGCACAGAAGACCAGGTTTGTCGTTGGGTACACGCAAGGCGATGTACTTTTGTGGGCGACCGAGATAGCTGAGAGTTGTGCCTCATATTTACAATTTGAACTGGCATTTTTGACAAATAGTGGTCAGAATCCTTACAGGAGAGACTTAGGCGAGAGGTTTTTAAGCCCACCGCTTTTAATAGCAAATATGGTAGCTTGCGGCAGTATTTTGAGAAGTATCTCAATAAAACACGTTATTCAGGGTGTATACGACCCGGGACCACCGGGAAATCCGAGAGAAACCCGGGAATTTTTTCGTCCTGGAGAAATCGGGAAAAACCAGGGAATTTTCCTGAATTCCGGGAATTTTTCATTGTTTTAGCTTTCAGTTAATTTTTTGTAATTTTTACTGGTAAGATTTGATGCTCTAGTAAATAATGTTACTGTATCCTACTACTGGAGAATTATAATGCAGCAATAAAGTATAAAGAGAAAAAAATTAAACTTTAGTGGCAAAGGGAATACGCCGTTTACAATAAAACACCGTGCACACACACAGGCATCTGCAAGTAGCAAAAATATGTCAAAGGCCGTAGGGCGAAGACTATGTAATACTTTGTAACAACAGACTCAGCTGTGAGCGCTCAACAATGCATGCTGACGTCAGTACTAGGGAAGAGACTAACTAGGGGCGCAACCAAATAGAAATGTAAAGCTGCACAAGTATCAAACTCAATTTCAAAATAAATAATAACAAGTATCAACAATATTTACTACCAGAGAACGAAAGAACATAATATTACATTTATATCAACATGCGAATTTGCGTCAATGCTAAGATACATATATTGCAACTAGAAGTAAAAGAAATATTTCAACGAAACATACAGGACGTGGTAGCTAACAAAAAATGGTTGAAATGGCTCTCATCACTATGGGACTTAACATCTTAGGTCAACAGTCCCCTAGAACTTAGAACTACTGAAACCTAACTAACCTAAGGACATCACACACATCCATGCCCAAGGTAGGATTCGAACCTGCGACCGTAGCAGTCCCGCGGTTCCGGACGGCAACGCCTAGAACCGCACGGCCACGGCGGCCAGCTAATAGCTAACAAAAAGATAAGATAACGTGGGAGGTGTCAAAGTAACTTCCTTTGCATTAAATGAATAAAAGGAATACAAATTCAAGTAAATAAATATATAAACAAATAAGAATGAGGTATGAGAAACGTCTGCGAAAGAATGTGATGACCGAGCATATGTGAGGCCTATGAGCTACGAAACACAATTAGTTTTTTTAAGTTAGTTATAAGTTTTTTATATTTCAGTGACCAGTGCATCAGCACTGCGCAGAAGATTTACGACGGCTGTTATAGGTACCAAATGAAAAAAACGGGTCGCACCTCAAGGAAATGATTTAGTTATTAGTATATCTACGTGTATATTTTGGTCATCAGACAAATGAATAATAAGAATATACATCGTCGCAGTGCAACTACAAAACATTTACTCGTACCTGCTGACTACAAAGTGCACAGAAACATGGAGGCATGTGACCTCAAATAAAACTAATCAATTCATAACGCAACACATGCGAATATAAACGACATTTCCACATAATCGTAAAGAGGTGAGCATGAGGTAATGAAAAAACTTTTGCGCTACGATCACAAAGCTACAGGTAAACAATTATAAGCAACACAATGGTATACAGTACATGAGTGGTTAATAGGTATTGGTTCCTGAAAAAGGAGTTCCCTGATAAGTTGTTTAAGGAAGAACTTATAGCATTTACTTAGTAATCCATCAACCAGTAGAAGAGTATTTCTTATTCCCTCCCACACGCAGGGGGCGGTGCCAAGGCGTAGTTAAGTTAGCAACGCATAATGTAGAATTCTGATGTCAATGTTTTTCTCTATTTCTCCCCAGGAAAATACTGAACTCTCATGACTGATATATGTATAACTGGAAAATAAAATGTGGCTGCATTAAATGCATGCATGGTAACACGATGTAATGGAAGGTAAATAAGTTATTTGTATTTATGTGCAAAGGAATTTTTTTCGAAGCAAACAAACACACTGTACTAACCAGGAACTATAATTGAAAAAGGAATAATTTTAAGTGTGTATTGAGCCATTTATAAAAGGTGAACTTGAAAAACTAGCACAAAAGGAAAAAAACCTCAAGGACTAAAAACAATTCTCACTGAAAAATGAATGCCCAAATAAATGGTGGTATCCAAATGCGTGTGCGAAGTGCAACGAATCACTTGTGGTAATGTCATGCCACGCAATATCTGATATATTAATGAGCTAACTACAATTGTGTATGCACCACTTACCTTGATGTCGGGTGTCGATGTGCAGTATTCGCTTCACTGAAAATGTGGAAAACACGGAGAAGAATTTTCCCGGGCCATATCAAAGGTGAATTATCTGCCACAGCATCGGTTGTTGGAGAGTAAACGAACATGCACCGCATTCACAATGGAAGACTACGCCACAGCAAATTATTCGACGAATACTACGGCACTCAGTGTGAAAGTGACACTAAGGCGGGAGTGGAAGTACGAACGACCGTACACAATAATGGGTGGAGCATTAACGGCTATTGCTCAGCCAACAAACGTATTTCGTGCGCATGCGCACAGAGACTCGTAATGTTGCCAAAAGGACAATATTCCTATGAAAATATGAAGTGTGAGAGTTCCTTTAGTGCAAAACTGTGAAAGGTTTCTTTTCTTCCCCGCATTATACCAGTGTCAAGTCACTGTAGCTGCATGTATTAGAAGAGGAAGTCCGATGAAAAATCCTTATTGTATCCACAGCCAAGGACGAGAAATACTTATAGCGGAAGAAGACGAATATAGTGAAATGGCGTAAATCTCAATAGCATAGAGAAGACAGGAATCGATGCAAGTTAAAAGTGAAAGACATTGTATTCGCTTAAAAATCTATAAGGAATCAAAATGATAAAAGTACGAAACAGTCAATTTGTTTAATTAATTATATCATATATATATTTGTAATATAAATTTGCACAGTCGATATTCAGAGTTCTATGATCCTCATTACAAAGGAAATATCTAAACCCCTTTCTTTAGTTTTTGAAACGAATTTTTAGGTCTTTATTGTTATGACTACATAGTTATTATTACATTTTTATTTCATATTTTCTGTTCGACGACATCGCCTTTACCATGACGGTTTCCAGGCCAAACAACATTGCGGAAATAATCTTTGAATATATCCCGTATGTGGACAGCATTATTACGAAATAGCCTTCTATATGAAAAAGAGCTCGTTATTTTATGTCTTTTATGTCTTTACTAACTTCTTCGTTAACAATACTGTATCCTGTCTGAGAAAATTTTACAAGACACAAGTGGCAAGAATCATGTTTTATACATGTTCCGTACCGAGACAGGTGTTGCGATAGTATAGCCTAAAATTTAGGCACAACACTTCAAAAGCGTTTTCTGAATCTCTTAGTGCTCTGTTATACCTGAACTGTGTACTTTTTTCGAGTTGTTACTTGATTTTGCAACAAGATATGGTCTCATCAAATTCGTTTTTAGTGAAAAACCTTCGTGCCCAACAATCACGTACGGCAGTCGAATTCTAATGCCTGGTAATGTTTTGTTGCCAAATCTGACCGCAAAAATAGCACTGCATCCCTATTCTTTGCAAGAGCATCTAAATTAACATGCATCTAAATTTATAGTTTTCTTCCTCACATAACAAAAAAATTTCACATCAATATTACCTTCATCCATTTTGCTTAGAGATTGCCGAATGACTTAAATACAAAATGGGCTACGTATTGTCGCCCTACTGCTGCTCATATGCGGGACACTAAACAGAGCAGCGGTGTGCTCCAGTGCAGTTCTATTGCGTGCGGTCTTACCTTCAGTCGGATTACTCTTACAGCCCTTAGCGGTGTGCAGTGTGCTACGTCATGTACATATAATTTTTACTGACAAATATCGTTCTTATGCCAGTTCCAATACTTGTAATTTTTTATGTAATTTTCAGAAGTTCTTTTATATGACGAGAACATTTTGCTCGTAAATGTGTTTTCATCTGTCACTACATATAAGTATAATCATCTCACAAATTTGTTCAGTATTGTAACAATCTATTCTTGGCTTTCTCTAAGTTATTCATTTTGTACTTTTTTAAACGTAACTCTTTTTTATTTTTTTCATTAAGAAACCCAAAGTCGATGTCGAAACCAGGTCAAGTTAAATCTTGTTGCATCCGGTTAGAAGAACCGCAAAGACGATGACGAAACCGGACCGAGTTATATCTTGTTCCAGCCGGTTGGCTGTATTGTAAAAACACATTAAACTTTCGATCAATCGCTAGTTACGAATAATAGTGGTTTTTATTCTGTGTCGTAATAATGTGAATAAAATTTGTATGTTTAATCTGTCTCCTCTTATATCCCTGACAATTTCCACGATCTATATGCTACCCTGCCATAAAAATTATCGCCGCTGCAATCAAAACTCTGTGTGCTATTCCACTAAATAACACTTAATTTGTAGAATATATAAGCACTACTGTAGTTCCTGACCACACAGTGCCGACAATCTATGTACAGTGTTGACACTTAATAGCAATACATGAATTGTGTTTATTACTGGAGGGAGTCAACGATTACGTAAGTAAATTGTGAGTTGTGCCCTGATTCTTTCGGACCTGCATTACTCCTTTCCAGCACGTACGTACATGTAACGTTACCCAATTTTACAGCTGACTGATGTACACCTAGGCAAAGAATTACGTGTCATTAACATATTCCGTGTACATCTTCGAAAAAGTAAATCCAGAATTTCATTCTACACAAAGTATAAAAACTAATAAACCTCGTTTTCATGAATGTGAAAACACCTGTTACGTATGATTTTGTAATTTTTTAATAAAATTGTCAAATGGCTTCATTCTTTCTGCCAAGCAATTCTGAGAAATTAATAAATTTTAGTTTTTTTATAACAACGCTCTAGTACTCGACATTAGACAGTCGAATCATCACCCTATCTTTCCAGGTGTTGGCAAACATGTTACACCAATGTTTCATTATTAAATGGTCACTCATTACCTTAATTCTGAAAGCGAATGATAATTCTGCACAAAGCTCGCATTAATTGTTCCATTGCTAATTCATGGAAATATCTTTAACAATCTTCGGGCAACAAACGCTGCTTGGCCAAAGCTAAGTTCCGTTTCAAAATACCAGGTATCTGTTAAATGAAATATCCTGCGAGAGAGCCTACACTACGCTAAACGCAAATTACGAAACCAGTCTCCAACACAAATGCAGCAGCCGCTCTGAGGGTGCCGAACAGGACCACTGCCCACAAGATAGGGAACAAATGGGGTCGCTCACACCAAAATCCCAATAAGATTCAACTCTACCAACACAAAGCTGCAATAATCTAACAACTCATATAAGCCCGCTCTCTGTGTCTGAAGGGACTCGTGATCACACAGACTCCCCAAAACGGCTTGAAACATTGCGTGGAGTGGTTATTGTCTGTGAGGGTACTTCTTTTGGTATAGCCGAACTGCCTTTCGACCGTTTCCATCTGCTTGGGCCTCGCGGGGTAGCCGAACAGTCTGGGGCGTCTTGTCACGGTCAGGCCGGCTTCCTTCGTCGGAGATTCGAGTCCTCCCTCGGGCATGAGCGCGTGTGTCGTCCTTAGCGTTAAGTTTGCTTAAGTTAGATTACATAGTGTGTAAGCTTAGGGACCATTCATCCCTGCAGTTTCTCGGTTTTATTAATATTCAGCCTGTATAAATAATTCGTTGAACTCTCCAACTTATGCAGCTCACTGGCCGTAGAAATTTTTCCCCTGAGCTCAACAATTGACACGAACATGAAAAGACGACAAACCATTATATGCTAGCCTATTTAGAACCTCTCCCACTTGACCTACCATTTTATTCTAACAAGCGTCTTGGAACTAGGCCTAAAATCTTAACGTACTTCATATAGTAATAATGTACACTTTAGACCTTTTACAGAGAAGTGTTACCCTATTTCACGTGAAAGATCGCAGAATAATTAACTTTAATTTATATTTACATGTTGCGAAACGGAAGGACAAGAATTATTCAAGCTAGTAACTATATTTATCTTGCCTCTGCTATAGTACGCTACTCAGCCGTTTTACAAATATAAAATTTTGGAATTCTTACTGAGGAAAGAGGAACAAACTGGAATAATAGATCAAATCATTCGTGATGATGCCTGTCTACTCCTGTAACTGTGGTGAACTCTTTAAGTTTTGGCATTTATTAATAAATATTAAATAAATAATTTAGAACAATTAATGTAGCTGTTCCAAAATATGGTCAGTTTTTAAATGAGTTCCTTCCGAAGGTGCGCTGTACGCATATCTAGCATATCCACAGCTTTTATTAATGCTATTATATCCAATTATGCACATAATGGTTGATATCTTTGTTAATATTTGCTTAGTAAAAAAAGTATTTATTTCGTCTGATTATTACGATTTCAGCACTTTAATAACGTTTTCTGTAGCACGTCTGGACGTGGTTCGTGTTTTTAGCGGATACTCAAAGCTTTTAGTTTTTGCACAGTCTGAACTTGCAATATTGCCCAACGTTCACACGAATGCAGCGGTAGCTTTATCCTGCGCATGGTATCATCTCTGGAAAAACACATGTGTATGGGATTTTTTTTACCCCAATGTGATTCTATCAACTATATGACGATAAAATATTAAATATTTAAAAAAATTGTGACTTATTGTGAGACCCATGCGCATTGTTGCATGCTGTAATTAAGTTGCAAACTTGCAAAAAATAATCTGTGTAAATGTTGGTACCACTTCTCCTTAGGTAATCAACTAAATCGTGTACCTCTCACTCTCTTATTTCCTTTCATTCAGCAGATCTCCCTGTATACAGATGGTCTCATAATCTACTGCATCATACACTTG
Source organism: Schistocerca gregaria (assembly GCF_023897955.1). NCBI lineage: Eukaryota > Metazoa > Arthropoda > Insecta > Orthoptera > Acrididae > Schistocerca > Schistocerca gregaria. Next base: position 749,255,450 of record NC_064922.1, read on the forward strand.
CGTCACATACGGTCCAGATTTTGCGTGGATGTACTCCTAGAATGGATATCACCCCCACACAGTAGACAGGTTCTTGTCAACTCTAATATGACCCCCACGGATATAAGACGAAATGCATGCATCAATGATCATTTCAAATAAAGCCCATACCGATTCAGCGGTTGATGCGGAAAAAGCTTTTATTTCTGGTCTTGTAAGTTTATCATTGAACCAGAAGCGCATCAGAGTATCACGAAATCTTGAAAAGCTCATCATGCTAGAAAAATGGGTAAGCCATACTCATCTGATTGCACTGCGCTTAAATGTTTCATACGTGCCTTGTGTAAACTACCTATTATTATTTGACCAAACAATGTCTTTACGTCTGGTGAGTCGAACTCAATCGAGCGTTCAAGACATAGTTGTAGAAATATACCGTCCCCTTCATAGTTATTGACACGCATTACTATTACATTGTGCAGGTGATTTGTGATAAAATATCTTAGACAATCTCTATTTGTTGTGTAAGGTGAAGTGGAACGTGTGCAGTTTCACAAACCATCCTCCTGGAAGTCTTCTTGTGTTATGTTGTCTGTCCACTTCTTCTTCACATTCATTAACACTCACCTCATCTACGATCCATATTTTCCTGCTACATTTCCATCAGCATCATTCTCACCCACATTTCCAAAAATGGATTCAGCATCACAATAATTATTGTGTATATCTACTGAAACATGAACAGGCCTGTAGCTCTTTTCAGAGCGTAAACTTGTTCCACCCATGCACGCGTGCATAATTTCTACGATTTTTTTGCGACGGTGTACATATAAATGTAGATTTAGATGGTGCAGTGTTGTCATGGTTTATTTTCGTAATAAATTTGAAATATAAGATTTAAAATCATATATTAAATACCTGGAGTATTTTCTGATCGCACTGGATATATGGCAAACTTTTTTTTTTTTTTTTTTTTTAGTGTTCTGACTGGTTTGATGTGACCGGCCAGGACTACCTCTCCTGTGCCAACCTCTTCATCTCAGAGTAGCACTTGGAGACTACGTTCTCAATTATTTCCTGAATGTATTTCAATCTCTGTCTTCCTCTACAGTTCTTGCCCTCTACAGCTCCCTCTAGTACCATGGAAGTTATTCCCCGATGTCTTAACAGATGTCCTCGCAGCCTGTCCCTTCTTCTTGTCAGTGTTTTCCACATATTCCTTTTTTCTCCCCATTCCTTAACTTATCAGTCCACCTAATTTTCCACATTCGTTTGTAGATCCACATCTCAGATGCCTCACTTCTCTTGTGTTCCGGTTTTCTCACAGTCCGTGTTTCACTACCATACAGTGATGTGCTCCCACCACACACTGTCAGAAATTTCTTCTTCAAATTAAGGTCTATGTTTGATACCAGTAGACTTCTCTTGGCCACGAATGAACTTTTCTGCCAGTGCTAGTCTGCTTCTGATGTCCTCCTTGCTCCGTCCGTTATTGGGACTTTTCTGCCAAGGTAGTAGAATCTTTAACTGCATCTACCTAGTGACCATCAATCCCGATGCTGAGTTTCTTGCAGTTTTCATTCCTGCTACTTCTCATTACTTTCGTCTTCCTTCGATTTACTCTCAGTCGATATTCCGTAGGTCTACTCATTATACTGTTCATTCCATTCGGTACATCTGTAATTCTTCTTCACTTTCACTCAGGATAGCAATATTATCAGCGAATCTTATCACTGATATCGTTTCACGTTGAATTGTAACTCCACTCTTGGAAAATTGGAAATTTGTGGTACGATCTATGGGACCAAACTGCTGAGGTCATCAGTCCCTACCCTTACGTACCACTTAATGCAAGTTAAAAAATTTATGCTAAGGATAACACACACAATCATGTCTCAGGGTATACTACAACCTCCGACGGGGGGAGCGAACCGTGACAAGGCCCCTAGACCGCATGGCTACCCAGCGCAGCAATTCCACTCTTGAACATTTCTTTCACTTCCATCATTGCTTGTTCGATGTACAGACTGAACAGTAGGGCGAAAGATTACATCCCTGTCTTACACCGTTCTTAATCCGAGCACTTCGTTCTTGTTCGTACACTCTTGTTGGCGTACATCTACACTTTTTCCAAAGATTGCTCTTTATAATTTGATCTTCTGTAACTGAAGTGTGAGGCAATCGTTCGATTTGTTGCATCTGCTAAAGGCTGTTTCACTAATTTCTGGAATGGACTGCCAGAGTCAAGCACTGCTGTGAATTTTACATCATTTACTGTAATGTGAATTACCGGATATGCAATGTTGTTCTGTTTTACGTCGTGTTCCTGGAGTAAGATGTCCCTAATATCCTCCATTTTTACGTATTTAATAGCCACGGCAGCTGCGTCTTCAGCTTCATAAGTACGTTTTTCGGCTGCCAGCTGTGTGAATCACTGTCTACTGTCTATTTGTAGTCGCGCATTATTATTAGGATTTTGAGATCTAGCCTCTAAAACTTTAGCTTTTCGAGAGGGTTCTGCCCTGTTTGAATCCCGCCAGTTCTGATTAAATTCTGTACTGTTGTTAAGATTATGTCGTCTGTCGTCATGTCGGTAGTTTCTGTAGTTTCTTTGTTGTCGGTCATGTGGTGGAGAACTCCTCCCTGAGTCGCAACTGCGCGCTGGGCTGTTGTGTATGAAATTGTTGTATCTCTCTTGATAATAATTGTTCTGGTTCCTATTTGTCTGTTTCTATGATTGTCTCTGTCATAGTCATTGCTGCGGAGAGGTGAGCTTTCCCTGTAGGTATTACTATTCTGCAAGGGTTGTCATACGGGTGGTGGCTATTTTGGTCACGATTTGCGTTGTAAGAATAGCCTTGTCGTGTCCAGTTATTATTTCTGTCATCGCAGAATTGTGAAGGATGTGACCTGTAATTGTTGTGTTCTTTTTTTCGCGTCCCACGACTGTCAGTGTCAATTTCCAGTTCTTGTACCAGTCCCTGAAAAGCTTCGATGTCGTCTTTGCAACATCTTGCCAAAATGATATGTCGTAAATGTTCAGGCAATGATTAAGGAAATGTGAATAAGTTCTGAGGGGCTATGTGGGTTTGACAGATAGAGATTCTTAGGCAACATGTCTTCAAAATTTTTGACAAGATTTGAATACTCAGACTGTTCGAAATTTTTCATCATTTTCATCTTGAGTAGCTTGAGACCAATATGCTTACAGGAAGGAATGATAAAATTCTCCTTCACCTTGACGATTGTGAATGGCCGATCGCATTCTTAAAGATGGTTTATTCTGTAAGTAGCCACACCTAAATTCTGATATGTGCTCCAATGACCAGTACCATGTGATAATTGATGAAGCCATGCTTGTGAATGACTGTTGTTGCCGGAATTCTTAAATATTTTGAATTTACTTGCAGTAATAAACAGCTTATAGTCAAAATCATCATGTCGGCGAGTCGCATATCGGTCATTGTTACGTCGTTTCGGCGGTTCCATGTCAAAATTCGGTGTAACTTGCCAATTTCTTTCATAATTTCCTTAATGCCCTGTGTTATTATTTTGTGACTTTTCCATATTTCTAAGTCACTCTTCCCGTGTTGGAGGGCGAGTGTCCCCGGAAATATGTCAACTGATCTTGTACTTCCAATTTTTGTTACTGTGTATTGATTTGATTCTGATTTTGTTTGTATTTTCTAATTTTTTCATGCTCTTCTACGTCAGTAAAGGCTACTGGTGTTGTGCCATTCAGATTATCATCTACCTTTGTGGATAAGATGGTGAAGTGATCCGAAAGTTTGGCTACTTTCTCCGATAATGAACTGATTTCCTCAGTATGTTTTTCTGAATCAAGTTTCAGTGTGTACATTTTTGTTGAAAGCGTGTCGACTATTTCCTTTAAGTTTCCTTCAGTTTCTGCATGTTGTGTAACCGAATCGGTAGATGCAACTCAGTCAATTTTAGCTTGCAAGGTGTCGTGATTTTCATGAACAATAGTCTGCAGCACTTTTATGGCTGCTTCGTGATTCTGTAAAGCATTTTTATGACGCGAAAAAATAGGTTGAAAATGCTCACAAATTTGTATTTTTATGTAATAACAGACTTTTTGACATTTATATTCGATTTTAAGTAACTCTGCAGTTGAATCTTCACATGTTTATTCAAGAGTATGGTCCACTGAGTCTAACGTGTGAAACTCTTTCTGTGTTTGTCTCTGATTTTGTTCCATTGTGTCTAACTGTTGCTATGTTTGTCTCTGGTGTTGTTCCATTGTGTCTAACCTTTGAAGCTGTTGTTGTGTTTGTCTCTGATTTTGTTTCATTTGTTGCATTAACTGCAATAATAATGTATTAGTGTGTGGAAAATGTTCCTCTATGATTTTTGGCAGTGCATTTGCACTGGCAACATTCACATTTTGAAAAGCAGAAAACGGTGAGGACGCAAAACCTGAATCTACAGTATTTGCAAGATTGTGTCCTGTCATTTTGGATTCCTGACACGAGCTGTTTCCGAGCGATCGATCGATAATGCTTTCATGTTCACTAATTGTTTCACTGCCTACACCACTATTTGCCGCCTGGTTCATTTCCCTATGCAGAATTACCAAATTACTACTTTGAATGTTAATTCGTTACACGGGGGTGCTGATAGCTACGATCGTCTTTGCTATCACCTCTCAATTTACTTTGGAGCCTAGTGTTACGTTTTTCCACGCCATAATTATCACGTATTTCACACGATAACAAGAAAAGCACAATTTGAAGAGCAAAAACAAGAAAATACATTGACATTGCACTGAAAATAATATCTAATTAACTGCAAGCATAGCTGCGAATTTTTTGGTGCAAATCTACATGTATGCCACAACTGTTTTACAGAACAACACTGAAAAACTACTACTACAAAGAAGATTCTCTCTACAACTACGAGCTAGCTATAACCAATAGCTACGCTAATTACAAGAACTACAAGAAAAAATCAGTAGATTCCAGTGAGGTATCGTCCGCTAAGGGTCGACATGTGAAACCTCCCCTTAGAAAAATTTATAAATGACAGTAATGGAAACTGAACATACTCAGACATTTCTCTCTTTACTTATTCTGATCAACATTAAACTGACACACAGTAATTTTTTTGCGCAACGCAAACTGACATTCAATAATCCCTATAAAAAAATGGTCCTGAGTAACAATAACCCATACCTTTCATGAATCACTGACCTCACAAAAATCTTCGTTACTCAAACTACTGCAATACAGCAAACGTCAATACTGCCAGCTAAATAAAACATTCAAACTACTGAAGGCACTAACTACTGATAGGCATACTTCGCAAATGAAAGATTTTGATAGAGAACAAACAACGTATTTACCTGGATAGTATATATATATATATATATATATATATATATATATATATATATATATCAGTTTATTACATCCAAACTCTGCCATCCCTCTCCCCACATCCACCACTGCTGGCGGCTCACCTGTAACTGCGCAACGCTACGTGGTGTTGACATCGAACTGCCCAACACTACAATAGCAAATATTCCAGCAATTCAAACCGGCCACAGACTGCACGCAGCACACTCCAGTGATTTTCATACAGAGCGCGACGTCGCGTTACTATCATAAAAACCTAAACACCCTATTACACAATGAACGAGCATTGTAGGACAGCAACTCCCTTCAGTGTCCAGAATGGCTCAAGAAATCTCATTCTGTGAAAAAAAATGTGTGGTAAATCGTTTCAAACAAAAAACTTGGTTCCAAAGTCTGAAAAAAAAATCTGGCGCACAAGAAATAAAATATCACTGAACAACATTGGGCTATCGTATCTGTCGTCTTACGGTGATTCAAGAAAAGAAGAAATGAGCTGTTGGTATGAAGATATTTATACATAACGAATGTTCCGTTCATAAAACTGATGCCTAAACACTACTTTGTGCTAACGCGAACACTTTGGAAAATGCTTGCAATGGAGCTTCTCCAAATGAACGGGAGGTGACGGCAAATATATTTCCTGCGGAAAAGGATGTATGTCTCAATGATTTTCAGACCGAACGTGGTCTTCAAGAACTTTACTTAGTTGACACGGGTAGCAGTTTACGTTTTGGAGAGAGGAACACTTAAACGATCACTGGATTATTTGACAGAGACGAACATGCCAGCAACACTATTTGCTGTTCCCAATGCAGTTCCCAATGCAGTAGTGAAGCATGATCACACCCAGAAGATCTTCATTTGTCCTTTTTATAGTCCGCAATTGATATTCGTTGAATTTGTTGGTCCTCCACTACAGTTGCTTCAGCCTTTGGGTTATGTACGCTCTTGGTTTATGAAAGGTAGACCTTTTGCTAATGACTCGTAGAGTAAAATAAGAAGACGTGAAGGCTATAGTAGGCATGAACTAAGGTCCATTTTAAAACTGTTATAATATATGTATAATATTACAGTTAAGTTTTATGTTTAAATAAATAATCAGCTATATCGAAAATTTCAGTATCTGTCGCTGCATTATATATAGGGTGGTCCATTGATCGTGACTGGGCCAAATGTCTCACGAAAAAAGCGTCAAACGAAAAAACTAAAAAGGACGAAACTTGTCTGGCTTGACGAGGGAGACCAGATGCCGCTATGGTTGGCCCGCTAGATGGCGCTGCCATAGGTCAAACGGATATCAACTGCGTTTTATTTTTTTTAAATAGGAACCCCCATTTTTATTACATATTAGTCTAGTACGTAAAGAAACACAAATATTTTAGTAGGAACACTTTTTTTGATTTGTAATAGATGGCGCTGTAATAGTCACAAACACATGGCTTACAATTTTCGACGAACAGTTGGTAACAGGTAGGTTTTTTAAATTAAAAAACAGAGCGTTGGTACGTTTGAACATTTTATTTCGGTTGTTCCAATGTGATATATGTACCTTTGTGAACTTATCATTTCTGAGAACGCATGCTGTTACACTGTGATTACCTGTAAATATCATATTAATGCAATAAATGCTCAAAATGGTATCCGTCAACCTCAATGCATTTGACAATAAGTGTAACGACATTCCTCTCAACAGCGAGTAGTTCTCCTTCCGTAATATTCGCACAAGCATTGACGATGTGCTGACGCATGTTGTCAGGCGTTGTCGGTGGATCAAGGTAACAAATATCCTTCAACTTTGCCCACAGAAAGAAATCCGGGGACGTCAGATCCGGTGAACGTGCGGGGCATGGTATGGTGCTTCGACGGCCAATCCACCTGTCATGAAATATGCTATTCAGTACCGCTTCAACGCGCGCTAGCTACGTGCCGGACATCCATCATGTTGGATGTACATCGCCATTCTGTCATGCAGTGAAACATCTTGTAGTAACATCCGTGGAACATTACGAAGGAGATCAGCATACATTGCACCGTTTAGATTGCCATCGATAAAATGGAGGCCAATTATCCTTCCTCCCATAATGTTGCACCACACATTAAACCCGCCAAGGTCGCTGATGTTCCACTTGTCGCAGCCACCGTGGATTTTACATTGTCCAGTAATGCGTCTTATGGCGGTTTGCGTTACCGCTGTTAGTGAATCTCTTGTCGTTGCTGAATAGAGCGCGCAAAAAAAAAAAAAAAAAAAAAAAAAAAAAAAATGTATCATCGTCCCGTAATTTGTCTTGTGCTCAGGAGCGGAAATGTACACGACGTTCAAAGTCGTCGCTATGCAATTCCTGGTGCATAGAAATACGGTACGGGTGCAATCGATGTTGATGTAGCATTATGAACAACGACGTTTTTGAGATTCCCGATTCTCGCGAAATTTGTCTGCTGCTGATGTGCGGAGTAGCCGCGACAGCAGCTAAAACACCCACTTGGGCATCATCATTTGTTTCAGGTCGTGGTTGACGTTTCAGATGTGGCTGAACACTTCCTGTTTCGTTAAATAACGTAACTATCCAGGGAATGTTACGGACACTTGGATGACGTCGTCCAGGATACCAAGCAGCAAACATGGCACATGCGCGATGGGCATTTCCATCACAATAGCCAATCAACAACACGATATCGACCTTTTATGCAATTGGTAAACGGTCCATTTTAACACGGGTAAAGTATCACTAAACAAGTATCGTTCGCACTGGCGGAATGTTACGTGATACCATGTACTTATACGTTTGTGACTGTTACAGAGCCATCTATCACAAAGTGAAAAAAGTGGTCCAACTAAAGTATTCATATTTCTTCACGTTCTTCACTAATATGTAATGAAATATGGGGGTTCCTAATTTAAAACATGCAGTTGATATCCGTTTGACCTATGGCAGCGCCAGCTATCGGGGCAACCGTAGCGCCATCTGCTTTCCCCCTTCAAGCTAGACGAGTTTCGTTCTTTGTAGTTTTTTCGTTTGATGCTTATTTTGTGAGATATTTGGTTCGGTCACTATCAATGGACCAACCTGTATAGTGTAAGCTTACCCCCAAATATTTCTTAGGAAGAGAGCACTGCTCAGAGGGAACAGCACACACGATGTCATGGAAAAATTTAATGCATTATTAAATGATATCCGATGCAGGAGGCTAGTGTGACGAGTTCTATGATCACAGTGTTTGGAGTCCTTCTCAAGCAGGCGAATCAAAGGAAATTAAACGATTTTAGTGGCGCACTGCCCGAATTTTAACAGTTCGGTACATCCCTGAAGAGAGGGTAACAAATGTACGGCGAAATGAAATGAAAATCTTTGGAAGAAAGGAGACGAATTTGTCTCGAATTTCGAGTTAGGTAACTTTCGAGGTGGGAGATGACTGTGAGACCAATATGTTTCCACCTACGTAAATGTCTAGCCTTGGAAGTAGCGTAGCGTTTCGAAGGCAGCGTCGTGGACAATGAGTTGAAAACATAGTCCCATTACAGTTTACGAATCTGACGCTGAGTTCTGACTTCCCAAATCTGAATTTCCAGATGTTCATGGCGTATTACAGACGAGCGTGGTGCTGATATTTTGCAAGGCAAAGATGTCGAGGCCATTGGCATGGCTGAAATGGAACACATTTCATACGCCGTGAACAAAGTGTAAACACAAGTATTGTTGCAAGACGATTGCTTTCAACAGGCTTGTGCTCCTATCACCTGATCTTAGGAATTGGTTATAAAACTGCCGTATTACATTTCACGAAGTCAAAGCTGAAAGGCACTCCCCTCGTATAGAAATTCAGTTGATACAATGCACACAGCTGATACAACGCACGCAGATGATGAACTAAACAGAGTTGGTTCAAAATGGTTCAAATGGTTATGAGCACTATGGGACTTAACATCTGAGGTTATCAGTCCCCTAGAGCTTAGAACTAGTTAAACCTATCTAACCTAAGCACAACACACACATCCATGCCCGAGGCAGGATTCGAACCTGCGACCGTAGCAGTCGGGCGGTTCCAGACTGAAGTGCCTAGAACCTCTCGACCACTGCGGCCGGCAACAGAGTTGGTAAAATCCTCGTATCGTCCAAGATTCTCGCACTGCACTGCGTTGCCTGCGGATTGCTGGCATGGAGGCGGCACACCCGCACGAACTTAAAACTCGCCACTGGATGCCGTATATAGTAATTGCTAAAAATGAACTCCGCAGATCACTTTCTTAGAACTTGTGTCTGTCCACGGGGAGCTATAGCGGTAATTAACGGAGAAGGTCGGTTCCAGCCGCTGATGACATGCAGGCGTGAATGACATTAATTTAGCGGCAGTTCGCACCTCGGCGGCCTCTCATCAACTGAGTGGCAGGTCCACAGCGCCCGACACTTGCTTCACCTATTTCGCACCTTACAAAGCGACCTGATGGTGCCACTTGCAGCCGCACTCTCTTCTGGGTCTGCGACCTGCTCATCCCCTTAGGCAATCTGCGATGAGCCCTAGGTACCTGTAAGTCTGGCGCTAAGGGTGACACTGACATACCTACGGGATGGCAGGTTCATAGGGAACAATTGCCGTGCAGTGTATTTTAGATAACACGAGTGTATGAAGTTGAGTGCATGTGCACTTTTAAGTGTGCGTATGAGTTAGTGGGTATCAGCCGAGTACAAATGCACGCAGCTATGAGTAGTCGAAAGAATCTTGTGAAACTGCAGAGTTGCGGTGGACTGTTACGTTGACGATTCTCCAAGTGAACTTATTCCTTTACAGGATTATTTTTGATCCAGTTCTGCACAATGATGCTCATGGACTTATAACTGTGCTTCTACGACGTTACCCTTACTTTGCTGTGGAAACAAATACTGTAGGAAGTCACACATAAAAAGAACTGAATAAACGGTGCCCCGTAAGAATTCTGCCGTAGGTTTCATCTTGTTGTCTTGCCTGAAAACTGCAACTTCTCCATTACCACTGCTCTGTAGCACAAGTTCATTCTAGGAAGCACAGGCGCCCACAGGGGAAAAGAAGGGACGAGGGGGCTTGTCGAAGCAAGAGGGGGCGTTTCTCCGCTTCTGAAATCTGAAGTTATAGACATTGCTATTCTCACGACTTGATTGTCTGCTTCTCTCCCAACATGCTGATTAAACATCGTCGGGACACACTGTATCTTTATCAGTCACTACGTTAATTAAGTTTGCTTGCACATTAGGCTGTTCAAGAGAAATGCGTCGCTCACACCTTACGGAGTATTTGAACGTTTAAGTAGTGCGCCTGTGCTTGTAGTTTCATCTGAGGCATTGTCGCCGGAACCGTCATTGTCGCCAGCACGGACTAGAGCGTGTCAGGACGTGAGTAAGCAGCTTCACAGTCCCACATCGAAATGTAAATCATGCTGTGCAGAATACGCTGCTTTGTGTGGTTAGCCCAGTGTGGTTATCATGTTGTGACAAATCCGACGGGCGTATTCAGTATTCACTAACAAATAAAAAATATTGTTGCTGCCATGTTTAAGTACATTGGAAGATAAATTATCATAAGATGTTTGGTTTTATATGGCCGAGAAACTTGAGTAACGTTACTAAAGTCTAGTGCTTCTTGTGCGAAAGCTTGTTTGCGACAGTGCGATGCAGTTATTTAAAACTTTTATTGCAGTGCCAGTTGTTATAGTGTTTTAAACTTACTCGTACAATAACGAATGATCAGTAATTAACTGTGGCCACACAATCGTGGTTAACAGTTATCAAATATACAGTACAACTGGCCATTTAATCAAATGGTTCAAATGGCTCTGGGCATACTTATACCTAACTAACCTAAGGACATCACACACGTCCATGCCCGAGGCAGGATTCGAAACTGCGACCGTAGCGGTTGCGCGGTTCCGGACTGTAGAGCCCAGAACCGCTCGGCCACTCCGGCCGGCGTCAATTAATAACCGATGTTAAAAACATATGCGGGTGATTTTCACGCTTGTGGTGCATTATTCGGAGCTTGCCATGCTACCTATGCTTGTTAACACTGTGAGGTACATGTACATCTACAAATCTAGGCACCAGCTTGTGAACTGCTTCGACGCCGTCCTTCATTCCGACCTGACGGGGATCCGAAACACTCTGTCGCAATCTGGACAGAACGTGGTTGCAGCGTACGTACCGCCGAAAGGTGAATGAAGTTGCGTCGTGCTCCAGTTGCACACTAGCGAAAATACAGATGCATTACGCATTTTTTATTTTGTAATGCGCTATTTAGAGATGAATTGATGTAATAAGAAACAATAGAGTTACGCCGTAAATACACTCCTGGAAATGGAAAAAAGAACACATTGACACCGGTGTGTCAGACCAACCATACTTGCTCCGGACACTGCGAGAGGGCTGTATAAGCAATGATCACACGCACGGCACAGCGGACACACCAGGAACCGCGGTGTTGGCCGTCGAATGGCGCTAGCTGCGCAGCATTTGTGCACCGCCGCCGTCAGTGTCAGACAGTTTGCCGTGGCATACGGAGCTCCATCGCAGTCTTTAACACTGGTAGCATGCCGCGACATCGTGGACGTGAACCGTACGTGCAGTTGACGGACTTTGAGCGAGGGCGTATAGTGGGCATGCGGGAGGCCAGGTGGACGTACCGCCGAATTGCTCAACACGTGGGGCGTGATGTCTCCACAGTACATCGATGTTGTCGCCAGTGGTCGGCGGAAGGTGCACGTGCCCGTCGACCTGGGACCGGACCGCAGCGACGCACGGATGCACGCCAAGACCGTAGGATCCTACGCAGTGCCGTAGGGGACCGCACCGCCACTTCCCCGCAAATTAGGGACACTGTTGCTCCTGGGGTATCGGCGAGGACCATTCGCAACCGTCTCCATGAAGCTGGGCTACGGTCCCGCACACCGTTAGGCCGTCTTCCGCTCACGCCCCAACATCGTGCAGCCCGCCTCCAGTGGTGTCGCGACAGGCGTGAATGGAGGGACGAATGGAGACGTGTCGTCTTCAGCGATGAGAGTCGCTTCTGCCTTGGTGCCAATGATGGTCGTATGGGTGTTTGGCGCCGTGCAGGTGAGCGCCACAATCAGGACTGCATACGACCGAGGCACACAGGGCCAACACCCGGCATCGTGGTGTGGGGAGCGATCTCCTACACTGGCCGTACACCTCTGGTGATCGTCGAGGGGACACTGAATAGTGCACGGTACATCCAAACCGTCATCGAACCCATCGTTCTACCATTCCTAAACCGGCAAGGGAACTTGCTGTTCCAACAGGGCAATGCACGTCCGCATGTATCCCGTGCCACCCAACGTGCTCTAGAAGGTGTAAGTCAACTACCCTGGCCAGCAAGATCTCCGGATCTGTCCCCCATTGAGCATGTTTGGGACTGGATGAAGCGTCGTCTCACGCGGTCTGCACGTCCAGCACGAACGCTGGTCCAACTGAGGCGCCAGGTGGAAATGGCATGGCAAGCCGTTCCACAGGACTACATCCAGCATCTCTACGATCGTCTCCACGCGAGAATAGCAGCCTGCATTGCTGCGAAAGGTGGATATACACTGTACTAGTGCCGACATTGTGCATGCTCTGTTGCCTGTGTCTATGTGCCTGTGGTTCTGTCAGTGTGATCATGTGATGTATCTGACCCCAGGAATGTGTCAATAAAGTTTCCCCTTCCTGGGACAATGAATTCACGGTGTTCTTATTTCAATTTCCAGGAGTGTATATGCGTGGCGCCTACAGTTTAATTTGCACAACGGCACTTCTGATACTGTATTGACGCCAAGACTGATGACAACTTTCACCGATGAACTGGGGCGTACTATTCCACACGTTTTCCCCGTCGCTTAATCGTACAGTCCTTGTAGAGCTGTAGCTGTAGCTCCAACGCCCTGACAACAGAATTCCTAGCACGACAGCATGGCAGCAGAACACACGTGCACCTCAACCGTTCTCAATATCCACAAGATGGACCCTTGCACTTACTGTGCCACGGATTCCAACAGTAATTTACCATTTGTTTCTGACGGATTCGTGTTTCCACACTCAGTTTTACAGCGCACACACGTAGTAGACTCTGAAGAACACAGCTATGGCGTGTTGCAGGTGAGTAAATGTTTACTTAATCAAGGGGCTAAGGTACATCAGTTGAAAATGAAATGTCCTTATCTTTGCATGAGAACTGTGGGGGAAACGTCTCATATTTTAACGTCACAAATTTCCTCCTCAAAGATTGGGACATTGTCAACTCATTGTGGTATAACAACGAGGCACCTGCACTCAGGGAGCTTGAACTTGGGCAGTCCAGTTGGTTTGACTCCACAATAACTTGACAACTTGAACAAATGAGGTCTGCCTTGATTTACTTGTAGCCTTTTAAAAGTCGATTCTACTTGCCAATTTGGAAATATGTTACATTATTACTGTGGTTCTCAACCTGAAGGAATTACCCCCTGTGGGGTAAATGAAATTTCCTGAGAGGTGAAAACAAAAGTTTTCGACTGTCGTCCAACCAACACACTACATTATTTTTAAAAGATCATTACTATTGTCAGTTTTCCTAAGTCCGTAATATTGATTACTTAAGTCACCAATAATTACGTTTTTTTTTTTAAAAAAAGTAGTAGTCTTAAATTGTGACACAGTGTGATGGAGGATACAATTTGTGAAACGTGTTTACGGACAACATATTCCTCACAAAGTCCACCCAGTACAAACATACTTTATATTTTGTACCATTCATCGGTGACATTAAAATTGAGACCTACACATCATCTGTTCTTAAATACGTCATGAATGTGCTTTCACCTAGTTGTAGGCACAAAGGGCAATCAAATGCAACGCAAACACCCGCGAACATCCATCTCAACGGCACCATGGAAAGATTCCATTCAATAGTAATCACTAAACGCGTTAAGATATTTATCCCACTAGGAGTTGAGACAATCAGTTACTTTTGCGTAGAACGTTGTCTGCAGCTGACCGGCACTATACTCTATTTTCCATTGTGCGCAAGTTCTTCCTCTTTTCTGCTGGTTACAAACAAATGACTTTATTCGGACATGGTTCATACATTAATTTCATCACATAGCGAAACCATTGTAAATGGCGTTTTTCATCTCTACCGTGAGATGTATCCGTAACGTGATTGTCTCAAAACTAGATCAGCCGGAATTTAACGGCTTGCAGCAGGTAACTCAACTGTGCGTCCGCTGTGACACAAGGGAAACAGACCGTGCCCATACTATTGCTTAAAACAAAATGATGTTCAATCCGTTAGCCGGACGGAGGGGCCCGTCCGGTTCTAGGCGCTTCAGTCTGGAATCGCGTCACCGCTGCGGTCGCAGGTTCGAATCCTGCCTCGGGCATGGGTGTGTGTGATGTCCTTAGGTTAGTTAGGTTTAAGTAGTTCTCAGTTCTAGGGGACTGATGACCACAGATGTTAATTCCCGTAGTGCTCAGAGCCATTTGAATAATTTTTTGTTCAATCTCTCAAGAGAGGCACACGTATTTCTCACACAATTAACTTCGAAAAGAAGACGATTATCCTCAAAGGATTCTGCTGCTAAATAACGTTACTAAGAGCATTTGACCTGAAGAGTTTCAGTCCTCAAGTCTCAAAAGGAATGCTATAAAAGAAAGGGACCCTGAAGACATGGTAATATGAGGTGCAGCCAAATGAAAACGATATAGATGGAAAACATTATTTAAACTATTTATTATTCGAAAGTAATTGTTATAATGGTTAAGAGATTTGTCCCACGGTGAGACAAATGGGCCATTGCCTTCACAGCAAAATGTATGCGTCGGCCTAAGGTACCGTGCACCTCATTGATCGAAACAAATCTTCAGGACACCAGAAACTGAAAATGCTTAGGGAGGGTGGATACGAAAGGGCCTCCCAGCGAAGCTTCTGCAGCGTAGTCGAAACAATCTTGGCAGCACCAGCAACATTTGAATTATGTATTTATAGAACTGCAGACGCTTGCCCAACTCATGCCATACTGTTGACTGCGAGACATTCACTTCTCTGCTGGCATGACGGCATAGTTTCCGGGGCTTCTTTCGTAAATCGTACGAATGCTTTCCACAACTTCATTCTCGACTGATGGCCGTCCGTGCTTATCTTATTGCATCTGTATTCAGTCTCTTCGAGTTCCTTTGCGCATCTACATCTACATTTATACTCCAAAAGCCACTCAACGGTGTGTGACGGAGGGCACTTTACGTGCCACTGTCATTACCTCCCTTTCCTGTTCCAGTCGAGTATGGTTCGCTGGAAGAACGACTGCCGGAAAGCCTCCGTGCTCGCTCTAATCTATCTAATTTTACATTCGTGATCTCCTCGGGAGGTATCGAAATCTGGACAGCAAGCTACACAGCGATGCAGAGCGCCTCTCTTGCAGAGTCTGCCACTTGAGTTTGCTAAACATCTCCGTAACGCTATCACGCTTGCCAAATAACCCTGTGACGAAACGCGTTGCTCTTCTTTAGATCTTCTCTATCTCCTCTGTCAACCCGATCTGGTACGGATACCACACTGATGAGCAATACTCAAGTATTGGTCGAACGAGTGTTTTGTAAGCCACCTCCTTTGTTGATGGACTACATCCAGCTATGTTGTGACGGTAAGTTGCCTGTTCACTATACTTGTTCCGAAAATGTCATTGAACAATGAATATTGATGATTTGTTGCGTATTCTGACACAGTACACCATTCCAGTAATGTATGCCATGGTTTTTAATACTAAAGCCAGTAAAAAACAGCAACAGAAACTTTCCATTGTTTCGTAGTTGCCAATCTAGACTTGAGTGCTATCCTTTCAATGTACTCCTGAAACAAAGTCATTACTGTAGTCACGGTAATACTTTCTTTTTCTTCTATTCATTTTGAATCACTTTTTAATTTACCAGCAGCGCATGTGGAATAATTAATTGTGATAAATTTTCAGCAGACATCTGGTAGTCTGATTTAAGGAATCAAAATAACAAGCAAGGAACGCCTACAGTGAAGGGTCGCAAAACGCACTCGACATCCCATGTATTGTCTAGCATTCAGTCACAATATTGACTGCTAGCGGCAACAGAGGACGGGGTTGGAGATATCCAGTGGTGAACACAGCATTGGACTACAGAGCGCAGTTGAACTGCTTCGTTGACGAGTAGCTCACAACAGTGCTACAATGTTGGTTCTGTTGATGAAAAACAGAAAACTGGCAACGATGAACAAAGCAAAGACGTAATTATATCTACAATAGTTTCCGAAGTTCGCATTTCGTCAGGAAGGAACCCAAGGAATTTCAAAGAGTGAGAGAGAAGTGGCAGGTGGAAAATCAGCGTTTTGCTAGATTTGTTGGTTGGTTGGTTGTTTGGGGAAGGAGACCAGACAGCGTGGTCATCGGTCTCATCGGATTAGGGAAGGGTGGGGAAGGAAGTCGGCCGTGGCCTTTCAGAGGAACCATCGCGGCATTTGCCTCGAGTGATTTAGGGAAATCACGGAAAACCTAAATCAGGATGGCCAGACGCGAGATTGAACCGTCGTCCTCCCGAATGCGAGTCCAGTGTCTAACCACTGCGCCACCTCGCTCGGTGTTTTGCTAGATAAGTGAGTGGAATGTATGTTGGTGTGTACTCTCAACTGTGCAGACGATGTGACTGAGGAGTACAATGTTGACAATACCTGCTTAAGAAGTGGATGTGATATTGAAACAGGTGTCGGATAAGGACCGACAACTCTCGTCTGCAGTGAAACTTAGTAATGGGCAGTCGTTGTTCAAGGTTCGGTAGAAAACGTAAATACTTACGTGGAAGATCATCCGCAGGATAGTAAAAAACAATTACGAACAGATTTCGAATAAGCTCTCAGCAATGTGACAGTGCATTGCATAACAAAAACTGCAGATACTCAAGGTGCACTTATCGCAAAGACTAGTGTTTGTCCGTTTCGAGGGTGCTCGATAAAATTTGTCGGGTATGCATAGTAGTGACCTATTTCGTTATCCACATCAAATGTGAAGGACATATATTAGAGTGATTTCAAGGGAAGGAGTGGATGGTTGCATAAATTCAATGGTACAGTACTGGAAGACGTGAGGTAACGAAATTTCAAAGGAAGCATCAACTTGACAATGCACAGCAAACTACGGAATCGGCCCAAAAATTATAGATAAGATAAACGAACGTATCCCATTGTTCAGAAACGACTTTTTTTCAATTCCGAGCGGACGGCATATGAAGAGAAAATGCTTCTGAAAGGAACTCTAGAAAGTAGAAGTGCCAAGACAGTAGTATCAAGTTCAGCTCAAGTCTGTACCATGACGCAATCGTTTATAATTGTTCCGACCGTTAATCTGGATGGCAATTTGGCAAGAAAGTAATTTATTGTGCTGCGAGAAGCTGGAGGAGCTCTGTCCTCTTACGATTCTTTCTCGTGTGCGTGGCCTTCCAAGGGTCGTAGGGAATACTGAAGTCACAGTAAGCAAGGGTGGGAAAATGAGCGTAAGAGAACTACGATATGAGCACTGCTTTTGGGCAACAGATGGTGAAAAGAACTTGCATTTGCTTGCTTCCCAGTCTGCGTAGAAAAATCATGCTCCTTTACAGTAAACTATTCCTCCTGAAACGTGTGTGTTTTTACGATTCTTAGCGCTTTCAAACATTGGACACATACAGCCTCCGAATGCTTGTTCCTTTAGCGTGCCTATGGAACCTGTTATCGCACTATCTGAAGTTACGCCTTAAAGGACAACCAGTTTCCCGATAAGTTCCATGACAGTTTGTTCAGCATTTGGTTGAATACCACCACATTCAAAGAATTCTTATCACCCTGTTACACCAGTGTGACTCTGTATGCATACTTGCTGAACGTGTGGCAGGGTATGTAGCTCCCAAAAAATTCGCCTTCGATCTTGGTGGTGATCACTGTGGAGCTCTGTTTTTCATTCGGTGTTCATGGTGCAAATTAATCGTGTCTTTTGAACATTTATTGAATATCAACGATGTCCATTTTATGAAGTGTAATATGTACATGCCACAAAAGGTTGATATCAGCATCTTCCTGGCACTCATTTTCTCTCGCCCTCCTAATGCACCTGGCGAGTCATTAGTAGCTGCTATTTTTCCTGTCATAACAGTTAACTCAACACTTTCAAATGAGCCTCACTATAAACTGATCTTGCGACCTCGCACTCGAGAGGTTCCTTCTTAGAATTTCTCAACAGGACTACGAGGAAGGAAAATCGTAAGTTAAAATGTGACCTGTATGTTAGAAATTTTGGTAAAAAACTTTAGACATGTTAGTTAATTGAGAGTAAATTTCTAGTCACACAGCGTTAAACAGCAGTCAGCGATGCTTGGAATGCCACATAGGTCAGAGTTTGCTGTCGGCGATCTGTGTACAAATTAGTTTCCGCTGGAACGATCAGTGGAATAGGTGGAATATCTGCGCGGCAGACCGCTTAATTGACGTTGCGAAGTGAATACCGGGGCTGGTGCGCCGCTCCGCTGATTGACACATTGTAGCCAGCCGCCCACCGGCGTTCCGTGGTGGGTCAGCAGACCTTTGTGGCTCATATTGACTGCGTGACGGCTGCACTCACGCCGTCTGACGAAGGGCTTCACTCGCAGGCAGTGGTCCTGCTGCAGCAGCCGCACTATCGACCTCTCTATGAGGCGTGATAGTGGGCCAGTAGGGCGTTCCGGCTGTCTGTCTACCAAGGGAGCCTCACGTTCGTCCCCACACCTTGTGATTCGTACTGACAGGGTGCGACCAGAATTTCAACGTGTATAAACAGGAACACAGAACTCTCAATCGTGTTCTAGAGGACTGAGTTTGAAAATTTTAGGTGTTCTTGTATACTTCTGTATTTTTTTTTAAAAAAAGTTCAAGCATTTCTTAGCAGAGTGAGTGAGCGTGTAGTTTTATAATCGCGAGGCCTCTGGATCTAATATTTCTGCTCGTACTTCTTCCCTCATTTCCACGACGTTCTAAAAGCAGATTTATTACGACTTTGCAAATTACCAATATTCAATTGTAACTTAATATCTTCGTGATACTTATCATGACAAAAAGGAGATAATATTCTTTCATAAGGAGAGTAGAAACAAGAAAAGCGATACATAAGAAAATTCAATAAAATCAGTACAGTCGTTTCATTAAATTATTATAAATGTATTTACATTTGTGGCAAGTATAATATGTGACCTACGGAGCCCTGCACCGATCGGTATTATACCGACTGTAAGAACATGGAAAACGATATTTATTGTGACATACCGCTCGTGTGATGGACGCCGGATTTTTACGTATGTAATTTTTCAATGTTTCTATTAAAAACTAACTTGCTTTACTGGACATCACACAGTTTAGCAGTGTACCACGCATATCGATCCATATCAGCGAATACTGGTACAGACGACTGATTGAATTCTTATGCGGTCTTCTGTAGAAGTAACCTCGCTACTCTCTTCGATGATGTACGAGCCTTTTGGTAGTCCTTTTATAAGACTCTTCCTTTGTATGCAAAAATAAGTTGCAAGGCTACACTGGCTGAGTTCATTTTCGAGGGATACTGCACGTTAACAGAATGAAAGGAGAAAATAAAGTACAGGTTGCCAGATTCAATCCAGGGACTTCACACTTATGAAACCAACTGCTTAGTCTCTCGGCTGTGGAATCGTGGAAAGCGAGTGACAATTCAGAATAAGCGCACTTCCCTCTAATACTAAATTGGTGATCCCTTGATGTTTCACAATATGTTCTATCAATTGATTCCTTCTTTTGGTCAAGTTGTGTCACAAATTTCTCGCCTCCTCAGTTTTATTTAGTACTTCATCATTAGTTAATTGATCGACTCATCTTATCCTCAGCATTTTCCTTTCTGTAGCACCACACTTCGAAAGGTTCTATTCTCTTTTTATTTATACTGTTTATCGTCCATGTTTCATGTCCATGAATGATGTTTGACTACCATACATCGCTACACTGCAGACAAATACTTTCAGAAACGAGCTCCTAACACTTAAATAATCGATGTGAATAAGTTTCTGAGATTGCTAGTCTTCATTTTATATCCACTCTGCTTCGACCAACCTCACCTATTTTGCTGCCCAAATAGCAGAAATTATCTACTACTTTAAGCATTTAGTTTCCTAATCAAATTCCCTCACTATCACCTGACTTAATTCGACTACCTTCCATTATCCTTGAATTACTTTTGTTGATGTTCATCTTATATCATACTTCCAAGACACTGTCCATTCAGTTCATCTGCCCTTCAAAGTCCTTTGCTGTCTCTCACTGAATTACCGAAGTTACAAGCAAACCTTAACGTTTTTATTTCTTCTCCCTAAACTTTATTTCGTATTCCAAAGTTTTCGTTGGTTTCCTTTAATGCTTGTCCAATATACATATTGCATAACATTGGGGATAGGCTACAGACTTGCCTCACTGCCTTCTCCACTACTGCTTCCCTTTCGTGCCCCTTGACCCCTACAACTGCCGCCTGGTTACTGTAGAAGTTGCAAATACCCCTGCTACCTACAAAATTTTAAAGAGATTATTTCAGTCAACATTGTCGAAAGCTTTCTCTAAGTCTGCAAATGGAATAAATATAGGTTGGTCTTCCCTTAACCTACCCTCTAAGATAAGTGAGGGGTCAGTATTACCTCGCGTGTTTCTATATTTCTCCGAAATCCTTCCCCGAGGTCGGCTTCTCCCAGTTCTTCCAATGTTCCGTAAAGAATTCGTGTACGTATTTTGCAATTATGACTTATTAAACTGAAAGTTCAATAATTTTCCCACCTGTTAGCATCTGGTTTCTTTGGAATTGGAATTACTACATTCTCCTTGAAGTCTGAGGGTATTTTGGCTGTCTCATACATATTGCACACCAGATGGACATGTTTTGTCATCGCTGCCTCTCTGAAGGCTATCAGTTCTGACGGAATATCGTCAGCCCCTGGGACCTTGTTACGACATAGACCTCTCAGAACTTCGTCAAATTCTTCTCGCAGTATCATATCTTCCATCTCATCTTCATCTACGACCACTTCTCTTTCTATAATATTGCTTTCATCTCCATTGTATAGGCACTTTGTACACTTCTTCCATCTTTCAGCGTTCCCTTCTTTGATTAGGATTGGTTTACCAGCTGACCTCGTGATATTCATACAGTTGCTTCTCCCTTCCCCAAAGGCCTCTTTAATTTTCATGTAGGTGATATCCATCTTCCCCTGGTGAAATATGCTTCCAAATCCTTACCTTTTTTCTCTAGCTATTCCTGCCTAGCAATTCTGCCTTTATTAAGCTTATGTGTTCCATTTCGCCCGCTTCCTTTCCTCGTTTTATCAATTGAATTCAATATCTCTGGTGTTATCCAAGGATTTCCAACAGGCCTCGTCTGTTTACATACTTAATCCTCTGCTGCCTTCTTTGTTTCATCTTTTAAAGATACCCGTTTGTCTTCTCATGTGATCCTTTCCCCTGTTCTCATCAACGGTTGCCTAACATCCCCTCTCAAAAACCTCTAATTCTTTCAACTTATCCAAATTCTATCTCCTTATTTTCCTATCTTTTTCCAGATTCTTCGGTTCCAGTCTACAGTTAATAACCGATAAAGTATAGTCAGAGTCCACATCTGCCTCTGGAAATGTCTTCTAATTGAAAATCTGTTTTTTTAAATTTTTGTCTATTATATAATCAATCTGACCCCTTCCGGTGCATCCAGGTGTTTTCCACGTAAACACTTTTCTTAAACCACGTGGCGCCGATGATTGAATTACGTTCTGTACGGAGTTCTACCAAGCTGCTTCCTACCAAGCTACTATCCTTTCCTCCTGTCCACATATTCACCTACTATTTTTCCTTCACTTCCCCTTTCTACTATCGCATTTCAGTCCCTCATCACAATTAAATTTTTGTCTTCTTCAAGTTTCTGCAAAATTTCTTTTAATTCATCATACATTTCTACAGTCTCTCCATCGCCTGCGGAACTAGTTGGCATATAAACTTGTATTACTCTGGTGACGGTGGCCTCCCTGTCTCTCTTGGCGACGATAATGCGTTCACTGTGATGTTTAAAGCAGCTTACCCGAATTTCTATTTTCTTATTTATTATTAAACTCACTCCTGCGTTATCCTTATTTGACATTGTATTTAGAACACGGTATTCACATGGACAAAATTTTTGTTTCTCCTGCCACCGAACGCCAATAAAGCGTAGTGTCAATATATCTATTTACCCTTTAAATTTTCTAACAAAGCTGCCAATTAAGATGTCTGACATTCCACACTCCGATCCGTACAATGCCAATAATATTTCATTTGTGTACATAGTTCCACGTTGTCAGCGCATACACAACTTTCCCACTAGAGCGCACCCCGCTAAGCACAACAGCGCAGGCACAGCGATTGTCCATCTCTGCACTACGAGATGGCACTGCCTTAGAGATGGACCAAATTCTGCTTCCATGTATTAATATGTAACGCAGCCAATGAGATTGCTGCTAATGTAGAACCTTTTCTCCTCGTGGATAACACTCGCGCAGACCTCCGATTAGTCAGTCTGCGTTTGTCTGCACCAGTCTGTACCAGTCTGCATTTGTCTGCACCAGTCTGTACCAGTCCGCATTAGTCTGTACCAGTCTATAGTCACGTTTCAGTCTGCACCCAAGAAGATTGTCATATTCCTGTACATAGCCATGAAAATAAATGTATAGACGTGTTGTCAAATATCAGAGATACGTGAGAATAAGATTAACGTACCAATACCAAAGGAACTTCAGATTGTCAATTGTAAACAGCATTCAGAATCAAGTTACATAATGTCTACGCTTTTTATTATTTTAATAAACGTGTGTCAAAATTAAGCAAGTTCTGTTTAAAGTTGGTCACCGTCAATCTGCTACTCTAAGCGTGCAAGTGGCATTTATATCGTCTGACCTAACGGCAGAAGATAAACACGTCACGATAACACCACGAGACATATGGCTGACACTCGCCTACTTTCTTTAGAGCGACAAAACAAATAATCTGATGGTGTGTGTACCGAAGGTCTTACAGTACACGCATCACAATTTCTCTTGATGATGACATACTTCCGAATAATCTCCGCTCGGAGAACGGAATGGGAGACTGTTTTACCTCAGGATTATTTTACGCAACACGACGCCATCGTTATTTCACCATACAGTAGAGTTGCAATTGATCGTAAAAAATTTCTGTTGTAGTTTCCACTTGCTCTCGGCCGTTCGCAGTACCACGACAGCAAGTCTGTTTTGATTGATGTTACAAGGCCAGATGAGTCACACGTTTGTCTGGCCCCTCAAAAGACACTCATCCATGCAAGCCATCCCACCGACAGCAAGGTCCATGGTGCGTGAGGGGTGTTCGATAGCGTCAGGACAGCCGTCATATTCCAAAAAAGTATTTTGTCGTCATCTTCGCAAGATGCCTACAACTATTACTTGTAAACTTTTGCAGAAGCTCTTGTGTGTTGCGTCATATGTCGTTAAAAACTAAGTAAACTATAAAAAACATTAAGGTACTGTCAACTGCTTCCTGGGAATGTAGTATCAAAAACGCTACCGATACGCAAATAAGAGATAAGTTAATTAACATAGACAATCGATAACAGCAGCAAAGCCTGGTATCCAGCGCCGCAAAGCCTATAAACACGCATGTTCTAGAGAACGATGCAAAAAAAAAGCCACATACGGAAGCGTTAGTTTCCTCATTGTGATTCGGCAGAACAAATGACTGCAAATTCGAATAATTTTGCCACAGAACAAGCTGCATTGAGATGCAGGAGCTCAAAACTGTTGATTCACGCTTGTACATTCGTTTTTCATATTGATAATTAACGACCCAGAATGAATATTGCAGTCGGGTTCAGAATGTACGCAGCTGTGAGACTTCTTGAAAAAATCAAAGAGTGTGCCGTGACTCGAACTGAGACAGTTGTCTTTCGATAGATTTGCTCTTCCGGCTAGTAGATGTAAACTTTAAACATCTACTCCGAAATATAAGATATTCTTCTTTTGTCAAAGTAGAATTAGAC
The DNA here is from genome assembly GCF_023897955.1 of Schistocerca gregaria. NCBI lineage: Eukaryota > Metazoa > Arthropoda > Insecta > Orthoptera > Acrididae > Schistocerca > Schistocerca gregaria. The sequence goes on from NC_064922.1 coordinate 749,279,870, forward strand.
GTAATGGCCTCTTCCAGAGTCAACTCTCTTGCTGGCTTTCCGACACTTCTTCTGCCAATATGGTTGTATTCCGTCTGTTTTCTATGGATCTCTGAAGTGATATACGTATACTTCGGTCTCTGCAAGCCTTGATTTCGTCGTATTGTTTTCAGTTAACGTTTTTGTCCACATTTATTTCTCTACATCTCCATTTATTATTTTGTCTTGTCTTGTGCAGTCCATCATTGAACGAAAGAACTTCATTTTCAGATGTATTTAGCTGTCTTAGATATTGTAGTATCCATGCCCAATTTCCTGTTCCATGGGTACTGCCGTGATTTTCTAAAATTTAATTTGTGTTTCTCTTCTCTTTTTGTCATTCAGTGTTGTTCTCGTCGTGCCACGTATACATTGGGAGTTATTAATTTTTTTAATTACATCTAACATTTCTTCAAAAGTTATTTCACATCCGACTTACTGGAAATGGGACACCTGTCCTTTTCCTAAAAAGATCTTTTTCTTTTGTTTTAGCTATTGATTCCGTCAGGTTATATTTTACTCTTGTATTGCTTATTCTATGGAGCCTACCGCTATATGTAGTTTGTCTTTACTGTCGTTTACAATTTATTGGTCGTCGGCAAACAGCGTAGTGTTTAGAAATAATCTTCCGCAGTTTTTACATCTTGAAGTGTTCCGACCTTCATCTATTGCCTGACCAGGTCGTTACATTGTGTTACATTTGTCCCCTATTTTATACAGTGAAATAACTGGGGCACATCACAGTTCTTCTCTTTCACTTGTACACCAACACATGGCATAGACATGAAACATAGTGAATTCTAGGAACGTTCCACTATATCTTACCATTTCTGAGCCAATTCCATTCCAACCAATCTTTTGTGTTTTCGTGAATGAATGTTTTAACCCCGTATCCCATCCCGTGCTTTTCGTGTCATTGGCTCTTCTGAAAGTGGATTATATCATATGTTATTATAGCGATTTATTCAGTTTTCTGAAGGAATGATATTAATATCTGCAGTATCTTTGTCGGTTCCTTTTAGCTGTCTGACCTGTTTATATGCTAGTTCCTGTTTGAGTTTAACATGGCGTTCCTTGTCGAAAGGAAATAGCATAAAAGGAGACTGTAATGGTACTTGAATTACGTAACCATTACGGCACCTCACCTCAACCTATCATTACCAGAAATATTCTACTGTTTTTCTGTAAAATAGTTACCATATTTCTGAGACAACATTCTGATTTGATTTCATTAATGTAGAGGTACTTCGATACGTCGATATGTATATATTGCAATGATATTATTACTATGTGTATCATTTCTTTTGTCACTATGTTCTTTGACGTACTTGTAACTCTGAAGTTTGGGCTCGTAAGCCGTTATTAGAGAGTCACGTTTTGGTCGTCATGTTCTGCTTTACAGATAGACTTGTGTCTTGTGTTCAGTCGCCACCAGCAGGGAACTTGGCTCATCATTGCCCAACCGTGGTTTTTGTCCAACATGGTGCCCAACACAAATTCTTCACTCTCCGACGGCTGTCTGCCGGTGTTTATCCTTCGACAATCAATAAAATAGTATGAACACTTTTTCCCTGTTTTGACGCATTTAGTAATAACGTCATATACTTCACGTGTCCGCGTTTACCGCGTGCACGTCGGAAAGACACAAATGCCACATTAATCCCTGGTATATGTCGGTGCTCATATACGTGCATCGGAGTCACGCTACGTTGCAATTACGCAGCAGCTGGGTCCCCAATCGAAAACTGGGAATAGAGTTTACGCAGCTCACCTCACTAAATTTAGTGGATCAACCCACAAGGAAAGCTCCCCAAGACGGTTCCCATATCGGTTGGTGCTTCGGTTTTCGCCCCATTTCACGGTGTTCAGTCCTCTTGTTTCAATTCACTCAAATGTAAAGAATGCAGTATTGCATGATCACTTTATCAGCTGGCTCTGATGAGCTGCCACCTTTAGCTGCGCGCTGTGGTACTGTTGCGTGCGGACTTCGGAATGCGCCGTGACTGCAGACAGGTTCTTGGAAACAAAGAAGAAATTATTTACATAGTTATATTATTTAAATGTAATAATTACAACTTTTCTACTTTTTCTTGTTTAGAATCATCAGTCTTCTGACTGGATTGATTCGGCCCATCACGAGTTCCTCTCCAGTGCCAAACTTTTCATGTCAGAGCACCTATACCTTCAATTATTTGGTTCACATACTTCAATCTCTTTCTTCCTCAATAGTCTGCTGCTTTCTCTAGTACTAAGGACGCTGATGCCTTAACACAAGTCCTATCATCCTAAAGCTTACTCATATTTTTCTCAAAATTTCGAATATTTTGTACCATTTTATACCGTGTCGAATAGTTTTCCCAGGTCGACAAATTCTATGAGCGAGTCTTGCTTCAATTATCAACCGCAACGTCATAAATACTCCTCCGGGATCTGTACTTCCCCTAATGCCAAAGTTGTTGTCATCTACAGCGACTTTCAACTATGGGAATCACATGATGTGTACGAGTGGAGATTGAGACGCATGAACGACAAAATATGGAAGTTTCTGTCTGGCCGTGAGTCATGTACATATAGCCAATGCGGTTAAGGTGAACGTTCGCGTAATGCGGGAAATTCGTGTTCGAGTCCCTGTCTGGTACAGGTTTTCAATGTAGTCGTTCCATTATACAGCTGATGATTGTCCGTATTCGCAAATGTGAAAACGTTTCGTGTAGTTCATGACGGCTGTACTCGCACAGTGCCTGTTCAGGAATATTCCGTAATACTTCTATCACATCACAAATATCTTCTCCCTCATAGTGGCCTGCCATTATCCGCTTCCTCCTCTGCCTTAGTGGAGCTCCACTTGCAGTCTTGATACTGAAGTCTTTGCTTTAATTATACCGAAAGCTGTTCTGACTTTTCTCTATGGTAAATCAATTCTTCTCACGACCACTTATTTTTTGGATTTCTTCGCATTCTACCTTCAGCAATTTCAACATATCTTCCGTGCGCTTTCTATTTTTCCCCCTTCCTAATTGACGTCTTGCTATATTCCTTTCTTTCCTGAATCACGTTTCCTTTCTTTCGTCGCCTAACTGAAGTGTTTGTCTTTGCAACCCATGGCTTCTTCGTAGTTGTTCTCTTTGTACCTATATATTTCTATGCAGCATATGTGATTAACCTATATAGAAGCATCCAGTCTTCAGCTGAACTGCCTTCTGTATTATTTATTACAGCAATATATGCAGCTTAGATAATCTCAAAGTCACCTCTTCTGTCATCAGTATTTCACTATCCAGTTTCTTTCTACACTGACTGTTCAGGATGATTCTCTTGAATACTGCCTCTCCCTTGATAGAGCTGTAGATCGCTAGATGATTGGTCTACAATTGCTCTACGAATACCGCAGTACAACTAAAAGTCCGAGACGTTTACACTCCAACGAGTCGAGAAATTTGCTCCACTGACGAATCTCATATCTTATGACATCTACAGCTACACAAATACTCTGCAACTGCGTGGCAAAAGGTTCACCGAACCACCTTCAAATTATTTCTCTACTATTCCATTCTCGAACAGCGCGTGGGAAAAAAGAACAATTAAATCTTTTTGTGCGAACTCTGATTTCTTTTATTTCATCATACTCGTGGGATTCTCTCCCCTATTTCGCGATAATGCAAAATCAACTACCCTTCGCTGAACTTTTTCGACGTCATCCATCAAGCCGATCTGATGGGAATCCCACACCGCGCAGCAGAGTAGAGGACGGAGGAGCCTAGTGTAATCAGCCTCTTTAGAAGAAATGTGGCATTTTTCTAAGTTTCCTAGCAATAAATTGCAATCTTTGGTCCGATTTCTACGCAAAATTCTCTTCGCGAGTGTCCCTAGTTATAGGTAACCGTAGTACCTAAGTAATCCGTTGAATACACGGTCTACGGACGTGCGTCATTTGTCTTGTAACCGAAATTTAGCGGCTTCTTTTCAGTACTCATGTGGATGACTTCTCACTTTTCATGATTCAGAGGCAATTACTGTTTTTCGCACCTTACATATATGTTGTCTCCATCATATTCCAGATGGTTTTGATCAAGTGATGACTTCACAAGTCGGTATTGGCAGTATCATCTGCAATCTAAGAGAGCTGTCCCGATTGTCTCCTACGTCGTTTATGTAGATCAGTAACAGCAGAGAGCCTACAACACTTCCTTGGGGAACGCCAGACATCACTTCTGTTTTACTGTGACTTCCCGACTACTAATACGGACTGCGATCTTTCTGACAGAAATTAACGAATTCAGTCGCACAGCTGAGACGATACTCAGTTTGGCAAGCAATCTGACTGGAAGTCGGTTGTGAGGAACGGTGTCAATTTAAACATTCGCAAGTCAGTCTAAATAGCTCATCATGAGAGCCGCCATTTAATTTGCGGCAATTTAATTTGTCCCGATCTCCAAGCAGAGGGTCTTTGTCGCTCCCTCAGGAAAAATTAGTTCTTACTGCGGAGAATGTGCCAGTCATCCAGAGAGGTCATCATGTCTCCTGGAATGAATAAACGTGATAATGGCAATAAAATTTTTCAGAGTACGTGGTCACATTCTCAATATGTAAAAACGTTTTAGCCAACAGCTACCACCATGGTGAGGAGGCTCAATGGAAAACTCATTACAGCTTTGTTCCTCAGCTCGTACTGCCCAGCAAACCAGCCACCATGTCCGGAGCCGCAGTTCCAGAGGCCCCTGTTCTCCAACGGCCATATCAAAGTCAGTGACCACAAGAATAGTGATACTGATACGAGAACCTCCCCCACCAAACCATCTACGCGGAACCCTAGTGCTGTGTAGGGCTAAAGCTCACGACCTAACATATCCCCAAATAACCTACCAGTCTAATGGTTTCGTATTAGTAAATTAATTGTGCTGAATAACTGAACATACCCAACAAAGGGCCCACGAAGCGGTGGCACAATTTATCTAAAAGCTCTAGCTGCCGTCCTCGGCTCATAGCGAAGTTGTGTATGAACACCTTCTCACTAATTTTAACCTTACATGGATGCCTGTCGTGGTTGCATCTAAGACGCTGACTTCCATATTGTTACAAGTCTTACTCCTATTACTCTCTATAAGTCTCGATTGGATTATGTTGGTCAAAATTTCACAAGAGACCATGAATTGGTCAAGGGTGAGTTAACAGGATACGACAACACCAAAAAATCTGTGGTAGCTTTAATAGCACTAGGCCGAGCGGTATTATAGTAGGAAGGCCGGAAAACAAGTGCTTTATATAGTCTCAAATGACGCCCTGTAACGGAGATATGAAAATACTGAAACATCGCAGGTATTTACTTATTAAGGAGATAAATATTTAATTCCTTGTGTTGGATATCCATACGACAAGCAATGCCCTTACCCAGAACATGATCGTTAATCTACTGTCCCTCTTGTAAGTGCCATTTAAATAAGTAGAATAACTGGGTCTTGATCTTGATTAAATTTAAGATCAGAAAAGAACTGCAGAACTTCTGTGAGCACCGCTCCCATATCCGTATGCCAGAGCTTATGAACAAACCCCCTGGCTAGTATGGTCATGTTCTTCGAACATCCTGCAACGGACATCGGTGACTTGATTGTCAGTGCCTCTACCGTGCCTAACCGTGAACTTAAATGTGGATATACTCACTGTCCAATGGGCAATTCTTCCCTTTTTTCTTAGCTCTAAGATTTCAACTTCTCTTGAGCGAAGAGAACAGCGATATATTTTAATCCAGCATGTGATAATCTTTTCGTGACATAAGCTAAGGACATCTTTGCTCCTAAAACACCTGCAAAAGTACAGCGGCCACACCAGAGTTCGAAACGTCGGTTTTAACGATAAAGGGAAGTTCAAAATTAGGAATTCCAAAAACAGGGAGGTTAGTGAGAGCTTGTTGACTTTCACCCCAAAAGAAAGACTTCTCCTTTGATACATAACTTATTGAGGTGGGAGAGGCTGAACCAAACGTTCATGAAACATCCCACTGCAGACATCGTGCTGGTAGCTGTAGACATACTTAAATATAATGTATACGGGCACAGTATCTGACAAGGAAGACAGTACCGCGGCCCAGGCTTCAGGAAAGCCTGAATGGAACACGATTAAACTTGTAAAGATTCCATTCGGTACAGAAGGTGGTTATATGTTGGCAGTCCTCAGTTAAGGGTACTGGAAAATAAGCTCGGTTCAGATCTAAAATATTAAAATAATGCACCCCCGAATACCAAGTAAAACAAGTGTGTAGATCCGGTATAGGAACTCTAAGATAACCATTTCATTCAGAAGCCTATAATCGACAACAGCTCTATAATGGCCTCTCTGCCTCTCTCTTCGGAGGGCATAATCCATGAGTAGCTTGCTTAATAGGTACACCATCTTTCAAACAGCTATTATACTCAATTCTACAAGTAATACCAAATCTGTCAGAAACTTAGGGAAACCCTGAAGGACCTTCAACATCTTCCTACATCAGTCAACGTCCAAGTGAGCCACACCAAAACCATGACCTTGCTCGTATACCGTATTAATAAAAATAGTCACAAACAAGAGCAAAGAACAATACGTACACTAGGACAAAAGTTGAAATAAAGGTGTTACCACCATAATCAATAACAACTCCAGTAGGGCCTTTAACACCGCAACCCAAATGTAAATTAACAGTGACACCATCAACCACTAACAAATTGACGGGCATAAAAACCTCAGCATACTAAACCCCTGTAACATCCACCAGATAAATTTTAGCTAGAGTGCGACGAGAGGAAACTCTAACAGATACAAACATTATCTATGCGTCTATGAAAAAACAGTGAAATAAATGACGATAAGTATTAATTGTTGATATTATATTTTATGATTTATTTGTACATATCGATGTGTATGATACAAAGACAAAGAAAAAGCTAAATTCCTTTTATGATCTGCGTTTGTCTTCCTCTGTTTTTACCTTTTGTTGGTTGACTTTTGTAGATTGCGGACGCAAGACGCATATCAAACTGAGGTCTTTTGTTGTTGTTGTTGTTGTTATTGTGGTCTTCAGTCCTGAGACTGGTTTGATGCAGCTCTCCATGCTACTTTATCCTGTGCAAGCTTCTTCATCTCCCAGTACCTACTGCAACCTACATCCTTCTGAATCTGCTTAGTGTATTCATCTCTTGGTCTCCCTCTACGATTTTTACCCTCCACGCTGCCCTCCAATATAAAATTGGTGATCCCTTGATGTCTCACAACATATCCTACCAACCGATCCCTTCTTCTGGTCAAGTTGTGCCACAAACGTCTCTTCTCCCCAATCCTATTCAATACTTCCTCATTAGTTACGTGATCTACCCATCTAATCATCAGAATTCCTCTGTAGCACCAAATTTGGAAAGCTTATATTCTCTTCTTGTCCAGACTATTTATCGTCCATGTTTCACTTCCATACATGGCTACACTCCACACAAAGACTTTCAGAAATGACTTCCTGACACTTAAATCTATACTCGATGTTAACAAATTTCTCTTCTTAACAAACACTTTCTTTGCCATTACCAGTCTACATTTTATATCCTCTCTACTTCGACCATCATTAGTTATTTTGCTTCCCTAATAGCAAAACTCCTTTATTACTTTAAGTGTAACATTTCCTAATCTAATTCCCTCAGCATCACCCGACTTAATTCGACTACATTCTATTATCCTCGTTTTGCTTTTGTTGATGTTCCTCTTATATCATCCTTTCAAGACACTGTCCATTCCATTCAACTGCTCTTCCAAGTCCTTTGGCGTCTCTGACAGAATTACAGTGTCATCGGCCAACCTCAAAGTTTTTATTTCTTCTCCATGGATTTTAATACCTACTCCAAATTTTTCTTTTGTTTCCTTTACTGCTTGCTCAATATACGGATTAAATAACATCGGGGAGAGGCTACAACCCTGTCTTACTCCCTTCCCAACCACTGCTCACTTTTCATGTCCCTCGACTCTTATAACTGCCATCTGGTTTCCGTACAAACTGTAAATAGCCTTTCGTTCCCTGTATTTTACCCCTGCCACCTTTAGAATTCGAAAGAGAGTATCCCAGACAACATTGTCAAAAGCTTTCTCTAAGTCTACAAATGCTAGAAACGTAGGTTTGCCTTTCCTTAATCTTGCTTCTAAGACAAGTCGTAAGGTCAGTATTGACTCACGTGTTCCAGTATTTCTACGGAATCCAAATTGATCTTCCCCGAGATCGGCATCTACTAGTTTTTCCATTCGTCTGTAAAGAATTCGTGTTAGTATTTTGCAGCTGTGGCTTATTAAACTGATTGTTCGGTAATTTTCACATCTGTCAACACCTGCTTTCTTTGGGATTGGAATTATTATATTATTCTTGAAGTCTGAGGGTATTTCGTCTCTCTCATACATCCTGCTCACCAGATGGTAGAGTTTTGTCAGGACTGGCTCTCCCAAGGCTGTCAGTAGTTTCAATAGAATGTTGTATACTCCAAGGTCCTTTTTTCGACTCAAGTCTTTCAGTGGTTCTCTTATCTCCAGAGGTCTCTTTAATTTTCGTGTAGGCAGTAGCTATCTTACCCCTAGTGAGATAAGCCTCTACATCCTTACATTTGTCCTCTAGCCATCCCTGCTTAGCCATTTTGCACTTCCTGTCCTTCTCATTTTTGAGACGATTGTATTCCTTTTTGCCTGCTTCATTTACTACATTTTTATATTTTCTCCTTTCATCAATTAAATTCAATATTTCTTCTGTTACCCAAGGATTTCTACTACCCCTCGTCTTTTTACCTACTTGATCCTCTGCTGCCTTCACTACTTCATCCCACAAAGCTACCCATTCTTCTTCCACTGTATTTATTTCCCCCAGTCCTGTCAATTATTGCCTTATGCTCTGCCTGAAACACTGTACAACCTCTGGTTCTTTCAATTTATCCAGGTTCCATATCCTTAAATTCCCACGTTTTTGCAGTTTCTTCAGTTTTAATCTGCAGGTCATAACCAATAGATTATGGTCAGAATCCACATCTGCCCCTGGAAATGACTTACAAATTAAAACGTGGCTCCTAATTCCTGTCTTACCATTATATAATCTATCTGATGCCGTTTAGTACCCCCAGGGTTCTTACATACATACAACCTTCTTTCATGATTCTTAATTCAAGTGTTAATTATGATTAAGTTGTGCTCTGTGCAAAAATCTACCAGGCGGTTTCCTCTTTCATTTCTTAGCCCCAATCCATATTCACCTACTACGTTTCCTTCTCTCCCTTTACCTACACTCGAATTCCAGTCACCCATGACTATTAAATTTTCATCTCGCTTCACTATCTGAACAATTTCTTTTCTTTCATAATACATTTCTCCAATTTCTTCGTCATCTGCAGAGCTAGTTGGCACATAAACTTGTACTACTATAGTGTGGGGTTCGTATCTATCTTGGCCACAATAATGCGTTCACTATGCTGTTTGTAGTAGCTTACGCGCATTCCTATTTTCCTATTCATTATTAAACCTACTCCTGCATTACCTCTATTTCATTTTGTGTTTCTAGCCCTGTAGTCACCTGACCAGAAGTCTTGTTCTTCCTGCCACCGTCCTTCACTAATTCTCACTATATCTAACTTTAACCTATCCATTTCCCTATTTAAATTTTTAACCTACCTGCCCGATTGATAGATCTGACATTCCAGGCTCCGATCCGTAGAACGCCAGTTTTCTTTCTCCTGATAACGACATCCTCTTGAGTAGTCCCCGCCCGGAGATCCGAATGGGGGACTATTTTACCTCCGGGATATTTTACCCAAGAGCACGCCATCATCATCTAATCAAACAGTAAAGCTGCATGCCCTCGGGAAAAGTTACAGCCGTAGTTTCCCCTTGCTTTCAGCCGTTCGCAGTACCAGCACAGCAAGGCCGTTTTGGTTACAAGGCCAGATGAGCCAATCATCCAGACTGTTGCCCTTGCAACTACTGAAAAGGCTGCTGCCCATCTTCAGGAACCACACGTTTTTCTGGCCTCTCAACAGATACCCGTCCGATGTGGTTGTACGTACGGGACGGCTATCTGTGTCGCTGAGGCACACAAGCCTCCCCACCAACGGCAAGGTCCATGGGTCATGGGGGGGGGGGGGGGCGAGGTCTGTTAAGAAATTGTAATTATTTGTTAATGATTACTTGAGAATAGAGTTTATTATTATTATAAATACGAGTGAATAATTATTTGTAACTTTAATTCCTCTCTCAATAAGCATTATCTGTGTTAATTATTTCTTTCCGCTGTAAGGAGCGCAGCCATTGAGGATATTGAGGATAGCAATTTGTATCGCGTTTTTGTCCGTGTTTCTTAGGAAAAAATCAAATGTTTGCTTGATGTAAATTAGTCTAAATAGTACACAATATGAAAGTAAAATTTAATAAGCATTTCAAATACTTATAATGTTAAAAAGAAAATTTTATCTAACAATAGAAAGTCTCTATCAACTGCTTGCCTCCATATTAACAATTATCTCAGCGGCAAATTTAAATTACGCAACTCTGCAGACATAAATGCCGAAGGTAATAAAAATGTATAAAAATAAATGTGCACCGCTGGTCCCGAACTCATTTTAATGGCAATAATTCGAATCAGATTGGTTCTTTAAAAAACAGTGCTCCTAGCACGATCCATATAACAAACTTTTCTTGCTGATGTATGGCGCCGAAATTAGTTACGCACGAGTTGCGAAGAATATTGTTTCAGGTAACATACGTCAGTGTTGTGCCGCGGCTGATATTCGGTGGTTTTAATGACCATTTTGCTGAAGATAACTGTTTCCATCATAATCATTAGTTGTATAGAAACTGTTGTATGAACTGTGATTTAGTGACACTTACACAGCTTACAGACAACACCTTAACACAACGTTAACTTGGATTCCTTTAGCAAATGGACCAAATCTGATTTCTTTAGCAACTTGACCAAATCTTTAGCCGGGAGAAAAAATTTTTTGGTAATTGCTCAATGTAATGAAATAAGATTATCATTTTCATTTACAAATTAGTTAAATACCAAACCACTGAATAACACAGCGAACTCCACACTTCCTCGCACTTCACCTATCAGAGGTAACATTTGCCCATTGACAGAAAGGCTATAGAAGTACGCAAGGAGCGCAGCTTGCAAAAGGCACGATACACGAGGTATGAATGTTAATCGAGCAAGGACAAGATAGTGCCAAAGTCGAGAAGGGCACAGACAGGCTGCTGATTAAATTCCACACAGACATAAGAAAGTGTTCCAACCACTGCCGGTCTAATGAGGGCGCACTGTTTCGGTTGTTTAGGGGCGTTACCCACGCCCGTCCCCCTTCTGGCATCAGTTGCTTCGACGTGGACCCGGCTTATCCATGCAGTCTCGTACCAAACGCCCTGGGTTATAACATCGATAACAGTTCCCAACTTTAGGCTGGACGTGAGGAATTCTTTCCGAACTCTCAAGATTCCGGCAAACACTCGGACGGGCGATCCAGGTTTTGTCGCGGCGTTCGTCGTCCAACGCCATTTCTTTAATAGAAACGAGGAAATGATAAAGTTCAGCCAGAGAGGTGGATTTAGTGGAAAAGGTAAACCGCGATCAGTCATCTGGATTCATTAGCCCAAGAACATTATCAACTATGTCTAACTCCATGCCGGGAAGCTCTAAAGTGACCATGGCGGTGCGAACCTTCTCAGTCTAGTCAGGTAAGTTTTCATCAATTGATTATACACGTCCGAAATATTTAATCTCAGATTCTCTTTTAATTCTAGGGGGTAATTTAAGCTTACTATTCTTTCACTGAGTGCACTTAATGAAGACTGATTTGAGAGCACCGCGGAAAAAATCCTAGTTATCTACCCTCTAGTTAATGGATACAGTAATTCCATACCAATTTTTTGTGAAACGAGCAACGTGTTAGCATGATGTTCTAATCGGTCTGTTAACTACAAAAATCTCTTATGCTGGACAAGTTGCTCTATCGAAAGATCACTGAACCCTCTCAATAGCTGATGCAGAGGATTCGTTAATTAAGCATACTCTTTATCAATAGACCTACCTGTTGGTAATTCCGTGACAAACACGGTATTCCGCTAAAACTGTCTCATATTTCCACCCTGCTTCTGAATAGCACGTCCTCCCTCCTCTAATCGAAGAAGGCTGAGCTTAACACGCAAGTCTTTAATGTGGCTAAGTATGTATTCCACTGAACTACCTTGCTCGGATGTTAACGCTAACTGCTTTATGTCAGAGACTCGGTTACTCCAATGCGCCAATCGCGCTAGCACATGGCACCACTGTCTACTGGCAAGGTGATTGTCACTGAGAAAGGCCATATTTTGAGCTAGTTCTAAAAGGGCCGAAGAGTAAAAAATAGTAGCTGAAACTATGAAACTGATACTGCAGGAGAGATGTTTCCTGGGTTCATAGGTTGTAACACTTATATCGATTAGGAGCAGGTTTACTTCAAGTAACTGTGTATCTGCAATTTATGAAATGTGCATTTTGTGTTGTTTGAACTCCTTGATGTAAGGGAAGAAAATTAGACTTTTGTAATGTATATATGAAAAAAAAGAATATGTTGCAATTTTAAATTACTATAATATGAATATGTTTCTGAAAGACGTATGTTTGTTAATAGCTGGTTCATGCTTAGGGCACTTGTGTTTGTAACATGTAAACGCTGTAGGGAAGTCCCCCCGCAACAAAAGTGGCAGGGCACGATGTAAAAGGTGGGTCTGGCGGTCGAATTTAGCGGCTCCTTTGTGTGAACGGTACGCAGTGTGTGGCAAACCTTAGCACGGTACAACTCGACGTGGATTAGAGAGGCCATTGGAAGCTGCATTAGAAGGGATTGGCCTCGGATGTCGATCTGATTATTATTTGATATTCACGGAATAATAGAATGGCATTAGTATGTTGAAAATCCGACACAAAGAATCATTCGCTCATCAAAAGCCGTGAGAACAGTTAGCCGCCATTTCGCGTGCCACTAACCTTCGCCACTGCTTCAAAAACTTCATACATTCAGTAATGTTATGTATATTTGCATGGACCAGTTAATTTGTTTGTTGTTTCAATAACAATACATGAAACGTCAATTCGCATTGGAAACCAAAATTTCAATCCAGGTAACGAACCTATGTAGAGTCCTCAGCTAAGTGCTACTAAAACCGAGTATCCTGATTTAAATGAACAGTTCTGGCATTCATGTGTTTAAATGTAATTTTTGTCTAAAGTAAAAAGAGTAAGAAAGGTTAAAGTAAGAGTAAAATTTGAATGTTTTGGTTATGGACTACTCCAAGTGAAATTGTTAAGGTAGGAAGTTTAAGCACAAAAATTTAAAGATCAATCAATAGGAAAGTGAAAACTTAAATTATTTAAAAGTTTAAACCATAAAAATGAAGTTGGATTGGCTTTTGCTAAAGTATCCTTAGTTTATTATATAACTGCCAAAAATAGCTGATACACAGGTGATTAAAGTATAAGTACATATAAATTTCTGAAGAACCGATTTGCGGTAGATCTAATAGAAGCTATGCACATTTTCAAAGATAGTGTAGTTTTGGTACCAATCATTAATGGTTCCCTTTGAAGTTAATTAAGCCCAGTGTTGCATTTTATTAATTTGCAATTAATTTAAGTGAATGATTAACTTTTAGAGATAGTTTTTACTTTTCCAATAATCAAAGAACGTCAGCCGGTATGGCCGCGCGGTTCTAGTCTCTAGTATGGAAGCAAGCGACCGCTAAGAACGCAGGTTCTAATCCAGCCTCAGGCATGGATGTGTGTGATGTCCTTAGGTTAGTTAGGTTTAAGTAGTTCTAAGTTCTAGGGGACAGATGACGTCATATATTAAGTCTCTTTGTGCTCAGAGCCCTTTGAAACATTTTTTGAATGCAAGAACATTTGCTACTGATCTATACCAGTTTATAGGTCCTCATCATATTGTCCATCTGTTAAGAAAAAATTAACTATTACTGCTACTACGTATAATACCCCAACGACCCCTTAAAGTCAATTAAGACAGAATATTATAATATGAAGTAGGGAAGAGTTATATAAGGAAATGGGACATCTTTGTCCATAAGCTAACACCAAGAAGTATTGGTAACAACAACATTATACATCACTGAGAGTTTTGTTATGAAAAGAGGAGGAAGAATCCTCAGATTTAATTAATGGACAAATATCCAAGTGATAATTGCAATTAATATCTTGAAAGCTAAGTCCAAGGTGATGTTAGTTAGAGATAACTTTTATGTGGAAGAAAGTTGTAACACAACGAAGAAACTCAGTGCGACAATACTCTTTCACAGAAGAAGTTGCGTGCTGACTCTCGTCCTGTAAGGAAGTGTGAGAACAATTCTTGTCTTATTTATGAAGAGCACGGAACGCGATGAGATTGTTTTGCGTTCAGAAGTGTTTCTTGCGTGACGTGGTTCACGAACTTCGGAAGCTGATTTTCTAAGCAGAGACAGGAACTAATAGATGTATTTAACCGTGCATAACGGGTTAATTGAATTTTATTGACTAAACTAGTGAATATTGGAATTGACTTTCAAATAGTTGGAACGAAAAGAAGAGTAGATGGTATATCAAAGGACTACACTCTAATAGTCTCGAGTAGGACACAATCACACGACTTCACGAAGATAATACAATTACGCTGAAGAGTCAAGTTGTAATTGACAAGAAACTTAATTTTAATAGAACTGATTTTACCAACCAACTGCGTGTGGTGCTAAAGTTATAAGGTATTTAGAGGTCAAGGATTAATAAACTGTTCGTTCCAAGTGTAATATCAAGCGTGGAATACATTATTAAGTGATTTAATCAATGATAGTTAACCAACGACTGTCCAGCAGGGACAATTTAATCTGAATATCAAAATACCTAGTTCATTAATTGAAAGAGAACTTTTGATCATTTTTTTTTAACATTACGGCGTAGGTTCACTCAGACGTGATCAAAGAGTATCTGTGGATCTCGCTTCATACAGGTTCAACAACTACATAGCAACGAGCCAACAACGTACGACAAGACTGATAATTACAATGTTTCCTCGCAACTGGTGGTGTGTATGATGCGGATGAGATAAGATTTAACAATTACTGCATTTCCGGGCAATGAATCATTCAATCTTAAATCAGAAGAAGCATCCATCGTACGAGTTCGCATTTCTGTCTCCCATTTACCAAAGAGGACCTACGTCATCGCGCATCGTGTCTCAACTCCAGTGCGAGAGCTGCGGCAGTAGTAGCTCTACGGCGTCGACGATGTCAGCACGCAGTTGGAGTGCGAGGACGCCACACATAAGGAAAACTGCAATCCTCAGAGGAGCTTAATCAGTGCATTTAAGATGTTATTCATCTCTATTTGTGTAATTGTTGTCAGCCAATACAGAACCCTCTCAAGTGCAAAATTAGTTCTGCACTTCATGTAGTGATGTTTCAGTACTTTGAGTAAGTAATGTGGATGATTGTGGCCGTCATTGCTATGAGCTCGGCTCAATTTTTCTCCGCACAATTTACGCTGTGTGTTATTGGTAGCTGCTGCTACACACAGTACAGAGTGCACATTGTCATTTTGTCTCCTGTTTGTTATTCAATGGGAAATCTCAACTTCAGTTTTCTCATATATATATTTCCAAATTAATGTGCCTAATTAGGCTGGCGACCCTCCTTTTTCTCATTCACTTATAATTTTACCACTCCCTCGGTTAAGGGAGGTTTGGTTTTACTGTCAACGTTACAAAATTCAAAATTGTAGTCCGATATCCTTCGCCACTAGGTGCACGCAAGGCCGAACTTTGATACCCTATCAGAGGGTAACATTAGCTTGTTTCACCGCACGTTAGTCTTATACGTAGGTTTCCCGTAACAGAACTAAAGCTTCTGGGAAAAGTGTTATATGGATCAAGACTAACCGTACTGCTCGTTAATTAACAATCCCATCACATAACTGGTGATGTATTCTTAACTCCAATTAAAGTTGCTCATGAGGAATCAGAGCTATTCCAGGACACGCTTTCATCTCGATCACGGCACTTTTCACTGGCTAAAGATTCACAAGCATGACGAATACATAACGTGAACATATACAACAAATTATAAGGTATCAGCCAACGAATCAGTCTAAAATTTCTACCTGATCTTGGAATATCATTGACCTTCAAATGACATGGAGACATGGGCGTTTTTACCCAACAATCAAAAGGAAGTCAGACCAAACTGACAGTGAATAGTGCCCTGACATCTTGTGCTCTTGTGATAAATCACAGCACAAGCCACATCGGTACTCAACAGCTTACATGGGGAAACATGTCCTTAATACTGTTGGCCGCCAACAGCTAACACTACAGCGAAGAGGCCCCATGGACAGCTCGTTACAGCTTCGTTCCTCAGCTTACATTGTTCAACAACCCGGCCACACCGCTCAGAGTCGTCACACCAGAGGCCACTGTGCTCAAACGGCCACATATTGGTCAAAGATCATAAGAATAGTGGTATCGATACACTGTGAGAAAGCCGCTACGGCCCATCGACTTCATTGCATGTCACCATATCCCTGAACTTGAAGCGAGGGTACATGAGTCATGTCTGTCAGTCGCAACATGGGCTTCATGCCAAAAATTAGGTCACTTGTGGCAGTGGGCTGATCCACCACTGCGCCACAGCGCTAACCGCGGATTGCCGTTTGCCGGCTAGTCAGTGTCCGTTAAGTTACTGTGACCAGGATTACTTTCGTACAACGGCGTACCTTACTTCTGCAGCAGCAACAGCACAAAAACTAATTTTTCGGCCTGACTAGATACTTGCCGTCGGGCCAGGCTCGGTTTGGGTCGCAAGTCAAATAGAGTCAGCCGTCATAGCGAAGGCGTCTTCCATGATGTCGCATCCGCTCTGTCTTATTTCTGACAGGACCGTCTGCCTCATGGACTTAGAATCGAACTAAGCCCCTCCTTGTCACAGAGCCATTGGGGCGCTGGCCAGTCCAAACCGAATTTTCCAACTGCCAGTCTGGTGTTCGTTCCATAGATGTCTCTTGCTCAGTGTAATAAACTCAGAGGGCCACGTCAGGCTGCTGACGTTTCTTAGACATGCTTAGAACCATTCGCTACTCGAGGTCACACCACACCTGTGCTACACTGCGGCCAGGGTCCTAGTACATCACATGGCTCCCGGGGTCCGAAGGTCGCGGCCCACCATCCAGCACCACCGAATGAGGGACTGAGTCGCACTAAAGGCACTGTGTGTAACTGCTGTAACAAAGGCATTGGCCAGTTTCCAAGTGGCTTCTGACTAACCTTCCCTCACCGTCCTCCACTAGAGCATTATCACACTGTCTACAGTTATAATAATAAGGTTAAGAAGTGTGGTTGGCATAACCGGATGAAATGTAAAGCACAATTTTTCCCAAGTCTCATTTTTCCGTTAGTTCTGTACTCCACTGTTCCTTTATTTCGTTATTCCGATTTGTCGTAAAATTCCAGTGTTTGCTGTGTGTAGTGACCGAATAGAAGGACTCTGGACCAGTAATAGGGAGTGTGACATTATGTCTCAGTGAAAATAATAATAATGATAATAACAACAACACTAACTTCCTTCCTAAGAATTTGTAAGAAAAACCATTGTTGTATCTTTTACTTAAAAGCGATAAATTATTATCTCTGTATCATGATATTTCGGCAATATAAATAAGTAGCTGCAAAATAAATTGTTTTGGTGACAAATAGGGTAACATCGTAGCAACAATGCATATCATAAATAAGAAAACAGTGCCCAAATACGTTCCCCAGATATTGTGACTAAATACCTCAAACATTTACAATACATATAATTAATAACTGTAAAAGAAATAAAAACTTTGAGGTTCGCCGATGACATTGTAATTCTGTCAGAGACAGCAAAAGACTTGGAAAAGAAGTTGAACGGAATGGACAGTGTCTTGAAAGGAGGATATAAGATGAACATCAACAAAAGTAAAACGTGGAACATGGAATGTAGTCGGATTGATGCTGAGGGAATGCTGAGGGAATTAGATTAGGAAAAGAGACGCTTGAAGTAGTATAAGAGTTTTGCTAATTGGGGAGCAAAATAACTGATTATGGCCGAAGTAGAGAGGACATAAAATGTAGACTAGCAATGGCAAGGAAAGCGTTTCTGAAGAAGAGAAATTTGTTAACATCGAGTATGGATTTAAGTGTCAGGAAGTCGTTTCTGAAAGTATTTGTATGGAGTGTAGCCATGTATTGAAATGAAACATGGACGATAAATAGTTTGGACAAGAAGAGAATAGAAGCTTTCTAAATGTGGTGCTGCAGAAGAATGCTGAAGATTAGGTGGGTAGATCACATAACTAATGAGGAGGTGTAGAATACTATTGGGGAGAAGAGGAATTTGCGGCACAACTTGAGTAGAAGAAGGGATCGGTTGTTAGAACATGATATGAGGCTTCAAGGGATCACCAATTTAGTATTGAGGGTAAAAATCGTAGAGGGAGACCAAGAGATGAATATAATAAGCAGATTCAGAAGGACATCTGGGTTGTCGGGTGTTCTGCCGGATATCAGCGTCGTACTTGCACGACATCATTAGATCGCCGGGAAAGCCTGAAGAGTAACAGATTCAGAAGGATTTAGGCTGCAGTACATACTGGGACATGGAGCAGCTTCCACAGGATAGAGTATCATGGAGAGCTCGCATCAAACCAGTCTCTGGACTGAAGACCACAACAATAACATCAATATAATTAATGACATGTTTGTGTGAACTACAAGTGTTGATTGCTGCAAAAGCATTGAAACTTTTTAATTATCAAATCTGCAGATAACCAAAGTACATGAGATGTTTTACAATAGCTACTACGCCTAATTTACTCTTATCCCGATATGTATTTTCAATTCAAATGCTAATTCAGAAACAACAATCACTTTTGCGTTCGACTCTAATGATAGATTCTTCCAGAAGACGATCAGAAACAAAGAGAAAATTCCAACATAGTCATCAAGCAAATGACTGATGTAATTGCTTCAACGCCACTATAATCTTAAGTGATTTGCAAGACTGTTCCTAAGATTATATATAAGAGCTGTCACATTATTAATGTAAAATATTGTTCGAGGCATTTGACATTACAGTGGCAGTTCAACTCTCTGTCAAGCTATACAAACTGAGGAATTTCACAGTTACCTTAGTGTCATCATTTGGAACGTCTATGCTTCAATTAGGGGACTGATACATCTTCGTGGTGTGCAGGCTAATCCGAGTTGTGTGCCATTGGAAGGTAGTGAGTGAGGTGTGGGAGGGAGGAGAAATGAGCGTAGGTCAGTAGAAGCGACTGGTCAGATTGATGCATCTCATGAGCTGCATGTTTTGCTACATGAGGTGTAGCTATTAAATGGGTACCACTATTAATATTACCTTCAGACCTTGTAATAAGATCAATTTGTTGTTTATTAAGTTCATAATAATTTTTAAATTTCTCGTTTTAAAGAGCTTTGAAGACCTTCTAAGGTATTTCATTCAGTCTATTATTATTCTTATCAGCTTTGACCTCAGAACTTGCAATACCATCGATTAATAGTTCCTTATTAAGTTTAGAATTTTTTAAAATTTCTAGTTTTACCCATTATTTGGAGCTCTCTTACAATTTTATTTCTTAGCTCTCTCTTATTCATTTCATTCTTATTAAAATATTCAATTCCAAGAGATCTAGTCTAGTTAAACTCGAATAACCTTTTTCTTTACAATAATTTCTTAAATCGGAATAAGTCACTGCACGTTTTCTTTCAATAGTTTTCTAAGTCTTTAAATTGTACCTTTGAGTTTTTCCTTTTTATTTATAAAGATAAAGGTTTATGAATTTTTTTTTATTAAATAAAAATTTCTTTCGTCTGTGTAGATAAATTTTTGATTTGGGGGTATACAGTAAAATTAAAATTATGGTTTTGTATAGAGAAATTTTAAAGTAGTTTATATACATACAAAAATTTTAAAAAATGTCCTCTCTGCGCCAGAACTAATACAAATACTAATATAATGAAACCATAACTCTATGACAGTTATCGAATGAAAGCCATTATGTCTGGTACGAGTGACATGGTCCTCAAATCTCATGGTGAGGCACAGGAACAGGGACCTGATTGCTTCTCTCACCAAATGGTCTCAACAACACTAGCAGCAAAGTGCTGTGCTCCCTTCACGCCAAAGACTGTAATCCAGGAGACATGGCATGAGCTACCAGTCACACAAGGGTTCAGTGCCCCTCCCCAAAACAGTAGCCCCCAGGAGGGGGGGGGCTGGGAACACAAAGAAGACTTAATTAATACTACGTCTCGTAACTTAGGTAAGGTTCACCTAGAGCTCATTCCATTCTCTTCGTTATGGAGCCTAAGCATGACTTGATTGGGTACCTCCAATACCTTATGCAGACACACAAACTGGGGTCATAGTTTTCTGGATGGCTTATTCGCATAGCCTCTTCCTCCAAAATTTTCTCAGTAGCCCCAATATGAATATTTTCCGAACACTGGGTCTGGTTGTATCGTGCTGCTTCCCTTTTATGGGTGCTCTAAATATTTGACCAGGCTCTACGGCTATTATCCCTGATTAACTGGGGGTTATTATCATTGGGCAATAATTCATGCATGGACCACATAATTTATACAGGGGAATTAATGGGATAACCAAACATGAGAGATACAGGAGTGCTCTGTACGCCTCATGTCTTGCTGTATTAAAAGCTAGTTTCAGCCATGGTAAACAAAGGTCCTGTTATTCTGAACCTCAGAGTGGAAATTAATCATAGAGCAATTTGGTTAAGATTAATCCACTGCACGAATGAAGGCTGGGAATAATATGACGTCATGGTGATGAGTTTACCACTGATCGGAAACAGCATTTCCGAAAATCCTTCGAAGAGAAACCAGATGAATTACCACTGGCATTGACCTGTGACCTTCAGAGGACCAAACCAAGAGAGAATCTTCCTCAAATATCTAATAGTTAGTCTAGCAGTAATATCACTACTGCAGAGCATCCACCTGAATCGAGTAAGACCATCGCCCGCCACAAAGATGTAGCGCTGCCCATGTTGGGTCCGAACAAGACGACCAATGTAATGAATACAAACACGCCCCATTGGGACTCCCTCCCGCCTGGACTAATACAACCCCCTACACTCATCGGAATTCGGCTTAGTCAGCTCGCATTCCCGACGCTGACTAACCATTTTTCTAACATCATGATACAGGGTGGACCAGCTAACAGGTCATATGAATGATTTTATATAGCCTCAAATGATCCCCCAACATCATAATTATGGTAATATTTGGAAACAGCTGAATCAGACAGATTTTAAGCTCTTAATCCCAGCGCCAATGGCGGTAGAGAATAGAGAATATACTTTCCCATTTCGTACCCAGTAGTTCATTGAGTGGCTTGCAACTGCTTCTTAACAGAGCCTAACCTGGGTCGTGCTCTTGTTGTTACGCATGGTCAGTAAACAATACCGGAAATTCGGTATGAACCGAAATAACAACTTCTACCATCTTGATATCGTGGGGAAACGTACCCTTTTTGTCTCCAAAAATTAAGCTCAAGGTATTCACTAGAACATTATCGCACACCCTAAAGTGGCGCACGTTGAAGCGTAAGGTAGAAATTCAGGCAACCCTCCTCGAAATACCCTCAGTTTTACACGAGCGAGCCAGAACCCAACCAAGGATCGGGATGTCTGTCTCCAGTGTGAATTCCTGGTATTCAAGGTGGCATTTAAATTTCTCTAGCGCGAAGAGGACAACCAGTGCTTTCAAATCGTAAGAAGAGTATTTCTTCTCAGCTGGATACAGGCTCCAGGAGGGGTAGGCTAAGGGCCTTCCCTCGCGCCCTTGCGCTTGAAGTAACATGGCGGCAAGCCCACAGTTAGATGCAGCGGTTTGGACAGCGAAGGGTTGACTGTAGTCGGGAAAAGCAAGAACAGGCACATTACTCAAAGCGATCTTAAACGCGTCAAAACAGTCTGCTGGCTGTTGGTCCAGACGAACGCCTCGTCCATCTTTCGCAACAACGACTACCTCAGCAAATCTAGGAACG
The DNA here is from genome assembly GCF_023897955.1 of Schistocerca gregaria. Lineage (NCBI taxonomy): Eukaryota > Metazoa > Arthropoda > Insecta > Orthoptera > Acrididae > Schistocerca > Schistocerca gregaria. The sequence continues at coordinate 749,301,992 of NC_064922.1, forward strand.
AACATTTACAAGAAATTAGTCATTCCAAGGAAACGGGGTACCCCTCTCCTAGTCATAAGAGGGCAGGAACTGTAAATAACTCGGAATCTAGAACGGTATATCTTGATTACCTCTGCCGAGACTAGAATCCCGAGTAAAGATACCTGACGAAGAGCGAAGATAACTTTCGATGGTTTGACAGATAACCCGTTTGCCTCAGATGATCCAAAACCAGTCACTAGTGTTTCAAATGCTTGGAAAAATTGGCACTGTAAATAACAACATCAACCCATTACTTGTGTACACAGTAGAACTAATCTCCGATCATGGTATCGAGTAACCCAGAAAGAACTGCCGCCTTGTTGGAAAGACCAAAAGGCACCTGTTACAGGTACTGCAAATGGCAGTGGACACCTTGAATTCTTCATCAAGGGTAATATGGCAATACGCCTGAGAAAGGTGGAAAACGGAATGCTGGGCTCTGGAAAACTATGGAAAACGCCAGTGTAGATCAGGAAGAGGGACAGATCCCAACATTAAGGACATAATAGTCCACAGGTGGTAGAAATCTCCTCCTCACCCCCATTATCGTCGTTGTTGTAGTGGTCTTCACTCCGAAGACAGGTTTGATGCAGCTCTCCATCCTGTGCAAGCCTCTTCATCTCCGAATAACTACTGCAAGCTACATCCCTCTGAATCTGCTCACTGTATTCATCTCTTGGGCTCCCTCTACGGTTCTTACCACACATGCTTCCCACCAGTACTAAACTGATGATCCCTGGATGTCTCAGAACGTGTCCCACCAATCGATCCTTTCTTTTGGTCAGGTTGTGCCACAAATTTCTATTCTCCCCAATTCTATTCAGTACCTCCTCATAAGCTACATGCTCCAATCATCTAATCTTCAACATTCTCCTGTGGCACTGTTATGGCGTAAAGTCAAGCAGTAGCAAGCCAGTCTGGAACGAAAGAGAAGAGACGGCTGTGAGAAGAAGTCAGGCAATAGCACTCTGACTGACCCTCTCCAGGACGACAATGCGACAGCAGCAGCCCCTTTGAGGAGAGGACATAAGCGCCGTGACCGTTTGGCGACGGCCCAGTCGAATAGTAGCTTCAAGATTTGCCACTTGTATAGCAGCGTAAACTCTAGATACTTTTCTTGTACTGTCTATATAGCACATATTTGAAATGGTTTACTCTGAAGAAAATTGTTTATTTTGTATGTCGGCCTTTGCCTGCGACACATTTGTGTAACTGCAAAAGTTAAGTATTGTCTCTTCTCTTTTTGTGATAAAGATCATTAATAGGAACTGTTTGAATGTGTGTAGCGAACCTAGTAAGCAGGCTTCTTAGACACCACGTATTTGACGATGAGCATTGAGACATAATTAGCCCCACGTTCCAAAAGCTTCTATTATCTTCCTGTCTAAGCTATTTATCTTCAGTGTTTCATTTCTACGCATGGCTATGCTCAATGCAAATACTTTCACAAAGAACTTCCTCACACTTAAATCTATGCTTGACGTTAACAGATTTATGTTATTCAGAAACGCTTTTCTTGACGTTGTCAGTCTGCATTTTAGAGCCTTCCCATTTCGACCACCATCAGTTATTTAGCTTCCCAAATAGCAAAACTCATATACAGTACCTTAAGTTCCTCATTTTCTCATCCAATTCCTTCAGCATCATCTAATTTAATTCGAATGCATTCCATTATCCTCGTTTTGCTTTTGATGATGTTCATCTTATATTTTGCTTTCAAGATACTGTCCATTCCATTTATACCATTATTCTAAGGCTCCAGATATCTCGCCGATGGATACGGAGTGATAGACGACCTTATTATATAACCCCGGCAGCAAGCATTTTATGTAACAACTCGTGTAGTACGTTCATCCTAGCCCGCCCAACTAGCCGCTCGGCCTAACGCGCTGCTTACCGAGCGGGAAGGCGTGCCGGTCCCCGGCACGAATCCTTTCGGCGGATTAGTGTCGAGGTCCGATGTGCCAGCCAGGCTGTGGATGGTTTTTAAGGAGGCTTACCATTTGCTTCGGTGAATGCGAGCTGGTTTCCGTTTTTCCGTCTCAGTTTATGTAGGCGATTGCTGTGCAACCACTGTCTCCACGTACACGTACACCATAATTACTGTACCACGCAATCATTTGGGGTTACACTCGTCTCTACTGAGGGCTGCACCGCATAATAACCCTGGGTTCGGTGTGGGGCGGCGGTGGGATGGGTGGACTGCTGTGGCTGGCTGTTTGGTTCTTAATCACTGATGACTACAGTGGGACGAAACCTCTCTGTCGTTGCTAGGTCCCCAGTTCAGTACACAATACACACCTTCATCCTAGGTATCGGGTAAGGTGATGGCCTGACTGAAAGATGGTCGGAAAATATAATCTGTTATTTATTGCGATTAGTCACACCTAATTTAAGTAACCACTTCTGGAAAACCATGAAACATCTGAAGAAGAGCTTCAGCCCGATCAGGAGGTAAGTGCGCACGTCGAAGCCACTGACTATAAAGACCTGCCCTCCTATAATGGCGGCACAAGCAAAACCTCACCTCCAAAATAAAATATGCCATGGGTCATAATCCAAAACGATTCTCATTTTACTCACAAAATCACACCCATGAGGGGATCGCTACTTAAACCCTCAGTCATCAACAGCTCCATGGGCCAAGAAAATTCACCGCCTGAGCAAGAAATGCACCAATCCTATGAAAGGAAGAGCCTCACAATTAACTGTTCTACAAGTTCTACACACGGACTTTAGATTGCGTAACTTAGAGATGATTCGGTATCTAGAGTACCACCTACTGCTCGTTAAGGGAAGACTACTGCTTGAATCTATTAGCACACAGAGTGGCGCACGATTGACGTACGCGCACACAAATGGAGGACGAATATGGGTCATCCCTTTTACTTTATTACATGCACTCAGAAACGTGAGAAAGCTGCCACGCCATCCCTGCCTATGGCGTCAGTTGTCGAAAAGCCTTTTTCCGTTGACCTCGCACTGGCGTGCAATATGCTCCTGCTGACCACACCGATAACATTCACCTTGAAAGAACCTCATCTCACTGGCTGAAACTGAGGTTGAGGTGGCATTCAGATAAAGCCCTCTCACAGCCTCTCCTTTGATCGGTTTGCTGTTTAGTCCCACAAGAGTGACTGAGTTAGCCAATTCACGATAGGTAGGCGGCCTCTTGAGAAAAGAGATCCTAGAAGGATCCTCCAGTTCAATCCCTCTCAATTTAGTGGCAACAACCTTGTGCTCAGCCAACTCCAGATCAAAGGCCACGGCTGCCGTGTGACTTTCACGAAAATACTCAAATAGGTTCTCGTAATCATGCTGGACACAGAAGAAAACAGTTGACTAACGAAGTCGCTCTTAACACTGGCAGACAGGCTCTCCCTTAGGATACAAGCGAGTACTTAAGTAGCTCTTCCTCACTAAAACCTCACTGACCATATCTGCCAAGAACCCTAGACACAACGGAAAAACTGTCTCCCACGACCTCTTAAAACGTTAACGTGTTCTTCCTAAGTTACAGAAAAACACAGAAATTTAACCAACTCCTGTTCAGCATTAATAACAAGGCATTCTATTCTGCACAATCCATTCAGGAAATAGTTAGCTAATTTAGCAAAACTAGAGTGTGGGTTCTCTATAATGGCACATCTGGGCTCAGGAGAAGCGGTTTGGTTTTCGGTAACCATCGGATTTAACAGTTCACAATGGCTCTCATCACTGTACCACTCTAGGGCACTTAAACTAATTTGCAAGTTTATCACTCTATAATGTAGTCTATCAGCCTCAGGTTTGGACTAGGAATCCGTGACTACCGAAGTCAGGTCTCCAACCCTAAGCAACCAGTGCGTTACTTGAGCCCACATGCGGTACATCTGAGTGATAGGTGGAGCACTAAACCGAAGAAACTTTAAGGTATGCTCTGTATCTGACAGGGAAATGATGAACACCTCGATGGCCACAATCACCTGAGAAATTCGTACAGTCGGCGTCTGCACCGGAGCGCCCATAACTGCTCGAAGACGCGCAATTAATCTGCGGTATGCCCATCTTCTACCAATCCTCGGATTATATTTTCGTATCTGAACCGGTACTTGGGAAGGCAGCAAACTTCCAGCACGATTCGAGGTTTCATACAAGACGAATTCATCTGAAACACAAATCCAAAAAAAAAAAAAAAAAAAAAAAAAAACATGAGATTAGGCCTAGCCAGATGCAGTAGTTTTAATTATATATGTGGTTAACAGTCTCTGTAACTCATTCCCACAATTTCAAGAAACCACCACGCTCTAGCTACCGCAATGGTACGTACTACTATCATAACGTTGCCTGGGATTGGAGGGAAAGTGCAAGTACGGACTGATCATCATTCATATAAAGACTTTTATAAACCGCTCCAGCCGTGCGGAATTAGCCGTGTGGTCTTAGGCGCTGCAGTCATGGACTGTGCGGCTGGTCCCGGCGGAGGTTCGAGTCCTCCCTCGGGCATGGGTGTGTATGTGTGTGTTCTTAGGATAATTTAGGTTAAGTAGTATGTAAGCTTAGGGACTGATGACCTTAGCAGTCAAGTCCCATTAGATTTCACACACATTAGAACATTTTTGTACATAGACCACCCCCTGGAAAAATAACCTTACAATTTAGGCCAACAGCACATTAACATTTTAAGATGAAACTGTCGAGTTAGATAAATCAATTTAAGAACAATTTCTAATAAACTGTTAACAACGTTATCGAATATTTCTGCGAGATCAAGTAACAAAAAAAGTTATAGTGCCAATTAAAATACTTACTCTCAACTCTCCAATAGTATTTCACCGGATATGACTTATATTTACAACAAATATTGTTCTCTTTCCAATAATCAACAATTTCTATTTGCCACTGGTTACTGTTGTTGATATATATGCAGCAAATTTCAATACGGATAGCAAGATAATATTTCACCATCTGAAATTACATAACCATCTCTTCAAAAGTTGTAATAAAATAGTCTTAAGAACAGGCCACAGGCCAGGATGGCCGAGCGGTTGTAGGCGCTACAGTCTGGAACCGCATGACCGCTGCGGTCGCAGGTTCGAATCCTGCCTCGGGCATGGATGTGAGTGATGTCCTTAGGATAGTTAGGTTTAAGTAGTTCTAAGTTCTAGGGGACTGATGACCTCATAAGTGAAGTCCCATAGTGCTCACAGCCATTTGAACCATTTTTGAACAGGCTACAAACATCTTTAGAATGCGTTTGACAAAAATTCAACCAATAATTGACGATTACCTAAAAAGAAGTTCACTCAAAGGAAATTAAAACAATTAAAGCTGCTTGATGTGAGACGTTGAGTTGTCGGGCAAATTACTTAGGGAAGGCCTTATAAGCTGCTCACAACACTACTCCTTTGCTAAGCAACCAATGGAAACATGACAACCTGATGAGCGGAGAAGTAATTTTCAAGTTAAACGAGTAAAAGCGTCAGTCATCAGATTACAAGCTAGCAGCGTAGACAAAACAGTTATGAAAAGTCACTAAATGATAATAGCATAACTGGCCAAGGCAACCATCCCCACTTACACCGTACAGTAAAGAAGTTCAGCGGCCAACCGGAATTCAGTTTCAAACCACTCCACGAGGCCGATACGGTAAACACTGAATCGTCAAGCTGGACAGAAAACACAGATGGAAGGAAGACGCGAACGATTGGATGATGAACCTCACCTACGTAAACACGAGTTTGGCCTGGAAGTTAACCCACCAAAATAAATACAACAAGATAAGGTGCATAAGCTTGCGTGCCTCCAAAATTTAAAGAAAGCGACTGGGCGATTTAGTGTACAACATACCATCGGAAAAAGATATGTTAGAAGTAATAAATAACGAGACACTGAATACGAAAGAAACTTACAAAACCTCAATAACTTAAAACACACAGTGCTGTGACAATTAAACGGAAGCTGTTATGTTTTGATAAGAGTAAGACGCTCCTCAAACAACCTGACCAGACAGAGCAATAGGTAAAAACCACTACAGGAGGCTGAAATACGGAAACAAAAGCGCCCAAACACACGCAGGAAGTGGACCAGTCTCAATCATCACGCTCACAGCGGGGGGCAAGGGCAGCCTTTGCGAATGCCGCGTGGCCTCGGCATCGAAGCAACAAACTGAAAGGACTCACAGAGCATACAAAGCCACTAGGCGACAACAGTGGGAAAACGTCTTGTAGTCGCAAGGGGATGTGTGGATGACGACGACCCACTGCTCGACCCCGTCGGCCAAAGGAATAACGGGTCCACTCCCGTTTCCGGTTCACGTCTCTTGTGTCCGGAAGTGCTCAGCCAGATCGCCTTGGAAGTCACATGGGCACTATAACAGCCTACCCCTTGCCCCCGCGGACCTGTACTGTTAGTGCTGACTCACTGACTGTTCCTCCCCCCACTCACCCCCCCCCCCCCCCCCCCCCGCCTCCAACCCCAATCACACCAAAGACTGAGTTCCATGAGAGACGGCTCGAGCTGTCGACCGCCAAACAGTTCAAATGCTGAAAATTTGCTGTTTGTCGTACTTTGGCTGGTCCTGTTAGATGATCTGTGTATTTGCATCATCCAGTACTCAAGGCTTTCATTAATGACGATTCATCATCATCAGTTATCTGCCATATTAGCACGTCCTTTGCCTCTCCATTTCCTGCGATCCATTGCTTGCTTCTTAAGGATGCTGTATGTTGTAGCGTCCATCATGTCATCCAGTATCTGGAATCCCTTCCTTCCTCGCTTCCTTTCTCCTTCTACATTTATCAGTGTTTTTTGAAAGTGCTTTCGGGCCGCCGAATTTCTCTGTGTATATATTACGCTACTTTGTTGGGGCCAGCGCGGGCTACATCCTGTGGTGCTGCGGAGATGTTGCTCACCTGCTACGTTTGCGCATTCAAGCACATGGTTGTAGATAAGCTCGCACCAAGATTGCATTTTTATTGTACTGAAGCTAGCGCCAGCTACATCCTGTGGTGCTGCGGAGATGTTGCTAACCTGCTACGTTTGCGCATTCAAGCACATGGTTGTAGATAAGCTCGCACCAAGATTGCATTTTTATTGTACTGAAGCTGAATGAGTTCACTTTATCTTTATTAGTGCTCCTGTCAAAGTGTTTGTTAATGAGGTGGTCTAGGCGTAGCGTCTTTGATTCCTGATCAAAAACTTCCTCGGTGTTTGTTAATGAGGTGGTCTAGGGGTAGCGTCTTCAATTCATAATCAAAAACGTCCTCGGTCCCGGGTTCAATCCCAGCCACTGCCTAAATTTTGATAAACAATCAGCATTGGCGGCCGAAGACTTCCGGCATAAGAAGTCAGCTTCATTCTGCCAACAGCCTTGCCAAAGAGGGCGAAGGAGCGGATAGATGTTCAGGGCACTCTCTTGTCCTAGGGGTGGGAAATTGCCCCTAAAGGCGGAAGAATCAGCAATGATCAACGACATGAGGATGCAGATGGCAATGGAAACCACTGCATTAAAGACACGTAACGTGTATCCACAGGACATGTGACCTGTAGTTGAAGAAGTGTCATGGTGATCTCTCCATTGGCAAAAGATTTCGGAATAGTCCCTTATACGGATCTCCAGGAAGGGGACTGCCAAGGGGGAGGTTACCATGAGAAAAAGATTGAATAATCAACGAAAGGATAACGTTCTACGAGTCGGGGCGTGGAATGTCAGAAGCTTAAACGTGGTAGGGAAACCAGAAAATCTGAAAAGGGAAATGCAAAGGCTCAATCTAGATATCGTAGGGGTCAGTGAAGGGAAGTGGAAGGAAGACAAAGATTTCTGGTCAGATGAGTATCGGGTAATATCAACAGCAGCAGAAAATGGTATAACAGGTGTCGGATTCGTTATGAATACGAAGGTAGGGCAGAGGGTGTGTTACTGTGAACAGTTCAGTGACCGGGTTGTTCTAATCAGAATCGACAGCAGACCAACACCGACAACGATAGTTCAGGTATACATGCCGACGTCGCAAGCTGAAGATGAACAGGTAGAAGAAGTGTATGAAGATATTGAAAGGGTAATGCAGTATGTGAAGGGGGACGAAAATCTAATAGTCATGGGCGACTGGGATGCAGCTGTAGGGGAAGGAGTAGAAGAAAAGGTTACAGGAGAATATGGGCTTGGGACAAGGCATGAAAGAGGAGAAAGACTAATTGAGTTCTGTAACAAGTTTCAGCTAGTAATAGCGAATACCTTGTTCAAGGATCACAAGAGGAGGAGGTATACTTGGAAAAGGCCGGGAGATACGGGAAGATTTCAATTAGATTACATCATGGTCAGACAGAGATTCCGAAATCAGATACTGAATTGTAAGGCGTACCCAGGAGCAAATATAGACTCAGATCACAATATAGTAGTGATGAAGACTAGGCTGAAGTTCAAGGCATTAGTCAGGAAGAATCAATACGCTAAGAAGTGGGACACGGAAGTTGTAAGGAATGACGAAATACGTTTGAAGTTCTCTAACGCTATAGATACAGCAATAAGGAATAGCTCAGTAGGCAGCACAGTTGAAGAGGAATGGACATCTCTAAAAAGGGCCATCACAGAAGTTGGGAAGGAAAACATAGGTAAAAAGAAGGTAGCTGCGAAGAAACCATGGGTAACAGAAGAAATACTTCAGTTGATTGATGAAAGGAGGAAGTACAAACATGTTCCGGGAAAGTCAGGAATACACGAATACAAGTCGCTGAGGAATGAAATAAATAGGAAGTGCAGGGAAGCTAAGGCAAAATGGCTGCAGGAAATATGTGAAGACATCGAAAAACATATGATTGTCGGTAGGACAGACTCAGCATACAGGAAAGTCAAAACAACCTTTGGTGACATTAAAAGCAAGGGTGGTAACATTAAGAGTGCAACGGGAATTCCACTGTTAAATACAGAGGACAGAGCAAATAGGTGGAAAGAATACATTGAAAGTCTCTATGAGGGTGAAGATTTGTGTGATGTGACAGAAGAAGAAACAGGAGTCGATTTAGAAGAGATAGGGGATCCAGTATTGGAATTTAAAAGAGCTTTGGAGGACTTACAGTCAAATAAGGCAGAAGGGATAGATAACATTCCATCAGAATTTCAAAAATCATTAGGGGAAGTGGCAAAAAAGGACTATTCACGTTGGTGTGTAGAATATATGAGTCTGGCGACATACCATCTGACTTTCGGAAAAGCATCATCCACACAATTCCGAAGACGACAAGAGCTGACAAGTGCGAGACTTATCACACAATCAGCTTAACAGCTCATGCATCGAAGCAGCTTACAAGAATAATATACAGAAGAATGGAAAAGAAAATTGAGAATGCGCTAGGTGACGATCAGTTCAGCTTTGGGAAAAGTAAAGGTACGAAAGGCAATTCTGACGTTATGGCTAATAATGGAAGCAAGGCTAAAGAAAAGTCAAGACACGTTCATAGGATTTGTCGACCTGGGAAAAGCGTTCGACAATATAAAATGGTGCAAGCAGTTCAAGATTCTGAAAAAAGTAGGGGTAAGCTATAGGGAGAGACGAGTCATATACAATATGTACAACAACCAAGAGGGAATAATAAGAGTGGACGATCAAGAACTCAGTGCTCGTATTAAGAAAGGAGTAAGACAAGGCTGTAGCCTTTCGCCCCTACTCTTCAATCTGTACATCGAGGAAGCAATGATGGAAATAAAAGAAAGCTTCAGGAGTGGAATTAAAATACAAGGTGAAAGGATATCAATGATACCATTCGCCGATGACATTGCTATCCTGAGTGAAAGGGAGGAAGAATTAAATGATCTGCTGAACGAAATGAACAGTCTAATGAGTACACTGTATGGTTTGAGAGTAAATCGAAGAAAGACGAAGGTAATGAGAAGTAGTAGAAATGAGAACAGCGAGAAACTTAACATCAGGATTGATGGTGACGAAGTCAATGAAGTTAAGGAATTCTGCTACCTAGGCAGTAAAATAACCAATGACGGACGGAGCAAGGAGGACATCAAAAGCAGACTCGCTATGGCAAAAAAGGCATTTCTGACCAAGTGAGGTCTACTAATATCAAATACCGGCCTTAATTTGAGGAAGAAATTTCTGAGGATGTGCGTCTGGAGTACAGCATTGTATGGTAGTGTAACATGGACTGTGGGAAAACCGGAACAGAAGAGAATCGAAGCATTTGAGATGTGGTGCTACAGACGAATGTTGAAAATTACGTGGACTGATAAGGTAAGGAATGAGGAGGTTCTACGCAGAATCGGAGAGGAAAGGAATATGTGGAAAACGCTGATAAGGAGAAGTTACAGGATTATAGGACATCTGCTAAGACATGAGGGAATGACTTCCATGGTACTAGAGGGAACTGTAGAGGGCAAAAACTGTAGAGGAAGACAGAGATTGGAATACGTCAAGGACGTAGGTTGCAAGTGCTACTTTGAGATGAAGAGGTTAGCACAGGAAAGGAATTCGTGGCGGGCCGCATCAAACCAGTCAGTAGACTGATGACAAAAAAAAAGGCCTCTACGAAGGCGAAGAATTGTCTGTTGATGTGATTAAAGAAGAAACAGGAGTCATCAGTGAAGCGATATGGGATCAAATATTAGAATCAAATTTTTGAGAGCTTTGGAAGACTTAAGATCAAATAAGGCGGAAGGGATAGGTAACATTTCATGAGAATTCCTAAAATCATTGGGGGAGGTGGCAACAAAACGGCTTTTCATGTTGGTGCGTAGCGTGTGTGACTCTGGTGACATATCTGCTGACTTTCAGAAAAAATAACTTCATCCGCACAATTCTCAGGATTGAAGAGGCATCTAGTACGAGAATTATCGCAGAATCAGCTTAACAGGCCACGAATTCAAGTTGCTGCCAAGAATAGAATACAGAAGAATGGAAAATAAAATTTAAGATGTGCTACATGATGATTAGTTTGGCTTTATGGAAGGTAAAGGAATAACAGAAGCTGTTCTGACGTTGCGGTTAATAATGGAAGCAAGACTGAAGAAACGCCGGGACACGTTCACAGGCTATGTCAACATGGGAACAGTGTTCGACAATGTAAAATGGTGCAAGATATTCAAAATTACTAGAAAAAAGGAGGAAGCAACAGGAAAAGGCGCGTGATATGCATTATGTACAAGAATGAAGAGGGAAAAATAAGACTGAAAGACCAAGAACGAAGGGTGTAAGACAGGAATGTATTCTTTTAACCCCACTGTTAAATCTACACACTGAAGAAGGAATGAGAAATAAAAGAAAGTTTCAAGAGAGATATTAAAATTAATGGTGAAAGGATATCAATCATAAGATTCGCTAATGACATTGCTATCCTCAGTGAAAGTAAAGAACGAGTGTAGGATGTGTTGAATGGAGGAACTACCTAACGGGTACAGAATATGGACCGAGAGTAACTCGAAAAAAGCCAGAAGTAATGATAAGTATCAGATATGAGAATGCGAGAAACTTAAGATTAAAATTGGGCATCAAGAAATCGCATTGGAATTCAGCTACCTAGGCAGCACAATATGTCCATGGCGGACGGAGGAAGGAGTATACAAAAACAGACTACCACTGGCGAAAAAGGCATTCCTGGCCAAAACATATCTGCTAGAATCAACTGCAGATCTTAACTTGACGAAGAAATTTCTGAGAATGTACTTTTGGAGCACAGCATTGTATGGTAGTGAGACGTGGACTGTGAGAAAACCAGAACAGAAGACACGCGATGGATGTGAGATGTGGTGTTATAGAAGAGTGTTGAAATTAGGTGGACTGATAAGGTAAGAAATGAAGTTCTCCGCAGAATCGGCGAGGAATGGAACGTATGTAAACCGCTGAAATAAAAAGGGACATAATTATAGGACATCTGTTAAAGCCTCAGCAAATAACTTCCATGGTACTACGAGAAGGAGCTGTAGAGGCTGTAGAAGCAGACAGAGATTGGAGTACACCCATCGAATAATTGACGACGTAGGATTCTGCGATGGAAAGGCTGGCATAGGAGAGGGATTCGTGGCGAGCCACATCAAACCAGTCAGAAGACTGATGACTCAAAAATAAATAAATAAATAAATAAATAAATAAAATAAAAGTAATGCCGCTATTTGGATGCACAGTATTATACACTAATTCTTAACTGGGAAATCTTTAATTCAACTTTTTAAGGTGCGGCTGTTAAATCTAAAAGTCCAAATGTAGTTTTTGTATGTTTCTGTGACCAGTTTGTAATACAGTTTCTCTTTGAGATGAGCCTGTTCTTGTATCATTTGTCTTATTTTATGTCAACTTACTTCTGACAGCGTCTGTGAACCGTGACACTGTATAGAACTAACATGGGAACCTCCCCATCGCACCCCCCTCAGATTTAGTTATTAGTTGCCACAGTGGATAAGCCTTGAAAAACTGAACACAAATCAATCGAGAAAACAGGAAGAATTTGTGTGGAACTATGGAAAAAATAAGGAAAATATACAAACTGAGTAGTCCATGCGCAAGATAGGCAACATCAAGGAGATTGTGAGCTCCGGAGTGCCGTGGTCCCGTGGTTAGCGTGAGCAGCTGCAGGACGAGAGGTCCTTGGTTCAAGTCTTCCCTCGATTGAAAAGTATACTTTCTTTATTTTCGTAAAGTTATGATCTGTCGGTACGTTCATTGACGTCTCTGTTCACTGTAATAAGTTTAGTGTCTGTGTTTTGCGACCGCACCGCAAAACTGCGCGATTAGCAGACGAATGGACATGCCTCTCCAATGGGAACCGAGACCATTTGATCGCAAGGCCATAGGCCAACCGATTCCTGTACAGCAAAACACGTTTGATATATTCTATATGACACCGGTGACGGCATGTACGTCACATATACAGGAATATGTTGTCGACCCACCTAACTTGTACACTTGGCGAATGGGTAAAATGATTCTTCTACCTTGCCCGATTTAGGTTTTCTTTTGGATTTGATAATCACTCCCAAAAAAGTGATGAAAACATAACGGACGAATAGATGGTAATTGTCTGAAAATAAAAATTAAACTTTTCATTCGAGGGAAGACGTAAACCAAGGACCTCTCGCTCCGCAGCTGCTGACGCTAACCACTGGACCACGGCACTCCTGAGCTCTGCTTCCCCTTGATGTTGCATATCTTGCGCATGGACTACTGAGTTTGTATATTTTCCTTATATTTTTCATAGTTCCACACGACTTCTTCCTGTTTTCTCGATTGATCTGTGTTCAGTTTTTCAAGGCCTATACACTGTGCCAAATTATAACTAGATCTAAGGGGGGGGGCGGTGGGGAGGTTCCCTTGTAAGATGTGCACTTGCGTTGGTTGTACTGTGCCGGTGGAACCAGCTGACTTGGATCGTAGAATTGATTCATATTATTTATTGTGTACATAAACACTATTTTTGGTGTAAAGACTTGATTATTGTTTCAAAGGAACCTTTAAAGTTTACTGTGTTTTGAAGACTTATTTGATTGCTTCATTAATTAAGTAACAAAACGTCTTGGCAGATTAACGCTGTGAGGACGGTGGTGAGTCCAAGCATCGGTAGCTCAGTTTGCAAAGCACTAGCCCACGAAAGACAGACCTCCCGAATTCTAATCTCGTTTCGGCACATAGTTCTAATCTACCAAGAAGTTTCGTATCAGCGCGCACTCTACTGAGTAGCGAAAATTTCTGTCAGGAACTAATAAATGTTTTAGAAGGCCGATCTGCACTTATTGGTCGCAGTAGCAGCTCCAATCCTGCATATGTGCCAAAAGTGCTACTGTTGAAGAAGAAAACGATTTGCATGGAAGGAGGCGGGGCTGCGGAGCTGAACATAGTCATGTGTACATTACATGTTTTATTATTTTGTTTCAGCATGGCGATTGTAAAGTAACGTAGCTACCCGATGAAGGGTGAATTAAATTACGAACTGATGCGTTGAGGATCAACGACACAGCAGATCGGTGCACAGTTCACCTCCACAGTTGAATGCCCTGCACACGTGGCTGACACGTCGCGGACGTAGATTGTGTTGAAGGTACTGCCAAAGAACTGTTTCAGGGTACACTAATCCTCGTGATACCCCTTGAGGAGCTAATTGATCGAGTAGCAGCGTTTCCCCGGCCTGGTATGTCTGCAAAACGCCTGAGAAAACAGTGTTCTGACGACGTGGACCTCCATACCACATACGCCTGGCGCACCAAGCTGGAGGATGACACGGAGGCCGGTAGACATCCCTTGGGCCTTCAAGGCGTAAACGAGGAGATCGTTTAGAGCGGTGTAGGTGAATTAATTCGCACCTCAAGAAAGAATATAAGCCAATGCATGAACAATAATTGTATGATGCTCTCTGAAATCTTAGAAAATTGATCATTGTTTCAGGACTCTTGTCCCATGGTTAGCCAGGCTAGAAGATTACAGGCTAGAGTGGAACGTTGTGAAAACAGATGAAATGTATTCGAAGTTGCGAATTATGGACAACCATCAACTACAGGTTGGTCCATTGACAGTGACCGGGCCAAATATCTCACGAAATAAGCATCAAACGAAAAAACTACAAAGAACGAAACTCGTCTAGCTTGAAGTGGGAAACTAGATGGCGCTATGGTTGGCCCTCTAAATGAGGCTGCCATAGGTCAAACGCATATCAACTGCGTTTCTTTAAAATAGGAACCCCTATTTATTATTACATATTCGTGTAGTACGTAAACAAAAGTGTTTTAGTTGGACCACCTTTTTCGGTTTGTGATAGATGGCGCTGTAATAGTCACAAACACATAAGTACGTGGTATCACGTAACATTCCGCCAGTGCAGAGGCTATTTGCTTCGTGGTACATTACTCGTGTTAAAATGCACTGTTTGCCAATTGCGGAAAAGGTCGATATCGTGTTGATTATTGGCTATTGTGATCAAAGTGCCCAACGGGCGTGTGCTATGTATCTGCGCGGTATCCTGGACGACATCATCCAAGAGTCAGGACCGTTCGCCGGATAGTTACGTTATTTAAGGAAACAGGAAGTGTTCAGCCACATGTGAAACGTCAACCACGATCTGCAACAAATGATTATGCCCAAGTAGGTATTTTAGCTGCTGTAGCTGCTAATCCTCACGTCAGTAGCAGACAAACTGCATGATAATCGGGAATCTCAGAAACGTCGGTGTTGAGAACTCTACATCAACATCGATTGCACCCGTACCATATTTCTATGCACCAGGAATTGCATGGCGACGACTTTGTATGTCGTGTACAGTTCTGCCACTGGCCACAAGAGAAATTACGGGAAGATAACAGATTTTTTGCACACGTTCTGTTTAGAGACGAAGCGTCATTCACCGACAGCGGTAACGTAAACCGGCATAATATGCACTATTGGGCAGCGGAAAATCCACGATGGCTGCCATAAGTGGAACATCAGTGACCTTGGCGGTGTTAATGTATGGTGTGGCATTATGGGAGGAAGGATGATTGATCCCAATTTTATCGATGGCAATCTAAATGGTGCAATGTATGCTGATTTCCTACGTAATGGTCTACCGATGTTACTACAAGATGTTTCACTGCATGGCAGAATGGCGATGTACTTCCAACATAATGGATGTCAGGCTTATAACTCGAGTGCGGTTCAAGCGGTGCTGAACAGCATATTTCATGACAGGTGAATAGGTCGTCGAAGCGCCATGCCATGGCCCGCACGTTCACCGGATCGGACGTCCCCATATTTCTTTATGTGGGCAAAGTTGAAGGACATTTACTATCGTGATCCACAGACAACGCCTGACAACATGCGTCACCACATTGTTAATGCATGTGCGAATATTACGGAAAGTGAACTACTCGCTGTTGAGAGGAATGTCGTTACACGTATTGCCAAATGCATTGTGGTTGACGTACATCATTTTGAGCATTTATTGCATTAATGTGGTATTTACAGGTAATCACGCTGTAACAGCATGTGTTTTCAGAAATGATAAGTTCACAAAGGTACATATATCACATTGGGACAACCGAAATAAAATGTTCAAACATACTTACGTCCTGTATTTTAAATTAAAACCCCTGCCTGTTACGAACTGTTCGCTTAAAATTGTGAACCTTATGGTTGTGACTATTACAGCTCCATCAATCACAGAGCGAAAAAAGTGTTCCAACTAAAATATTCATTTTTTTACGTACTACATAAGTATGTAATAAATATGGGGGTTCCTATTTTAAAGAAACGTAGTTGACATCCGTTTGACCTACGGCAGCTCCATCTAACGGGCTAACCATAGCGCCATCTGGTTTCCCGCTTCAAGCTAGACGAGTTTCGTTCCTTGTACACTCCTGGAAATTGATATAAGAACACCGTGAATTCATTGTCCCAGGAAGGGGAAACTTTATTGACACATTCCTGGGGTCAGATACATCACCTGATCACACTGACAGAACCACAGGCACATACACACAGGCAACAGAGCATGCACAATGTCGGCACTAGTACAGTGTATATGCACCTTTCGCAGCAATGCAGGCTGCTATTCTCCCATGGAGACGATCGTAGAGATGCTGGATGTAGTCCTGTGGAACGGCTTGCCATGCCATTTCCACCTGGCGCCTCAGTTGGACCAGCGTTCGTGCTGGACGTGCAGACCGCGTGAGACGACGCTTCATCCAGTCGCAAACATGCTCAATGGGGGACAGATCCGGAGATCTTGCTGGCCAGGGTAGTTGACTTACACCTTCTAGAGCACGTTGGGTGGCACGGGATACATGCGGACGTGCATTGTCCTGTTGGAACAGCAAGTTCCCTTGCCGGTCTAGGAATGGTAGAACGATGGGTTCGATGATGGTTTGGATGTACCGTGCACTATTCAGTGTCCCCTCGACGATCACCAGAGGTGTACGGCCAGTGTAGGAAATTGCTCCCCACACCATGATGCCGGGTGTTGACCCTGTGTGCCTCGGTCGTATGCAGTCCTGATTGTGGCGCTCACCTGCACGGCGCCAAACACGCATACGACCATCATTGGCACCAAGGCAGAAGCGACTCTCATCGCTGAAGACGACACGTCTCCATTCGTCCCTCCATTCACGCCTGACGCGACACCACTGGAGGCGGGCTGCACGATGTTGGGGCGTGAGCGGAAGACGGCCTAACGGTGTGCGGGACCGTAGCCCAGCTTCATGGAGACGGTTGCGAATGGTCCTCGCCGATACCACAGGAGCAACAGTGTCCCTAATTTGCTGGGAAGTGGCGGTGCGGTCCCCTACGGCACTGCGTAGGATCCTACGGTCTTGGCGTGCATCCGTGCGTCGCTGCGGTCCGGTCCCAGGTCGACGGGCACGTGCACCTTCCGCCGACCACTGGCGACAACATCGATGTACTGTGGAGACCTCACGCCCCACGTGTTGAGCAATTCGGCGGTACGTCCACCTGGCCTCCCGCATGCCCACTATACGCCCTCGCTCAAAGTCCGTCAACTGCACATACGGTTCACGTCCACGCTGTCGCGGCATGCTACCAGTGTTAAAGACTGCGATGGAGCCCCGTATGCCACGGCAAACTGGCTGACACTGACGGCGGCGGTGCACAAATGCTGCGCAGCTAGCGCCATTCGACGGCCAACACTGCGGTTCCTGGTGTGTCCTCTGTGCCGCACGTGTGATCATTGCTTGTACAGCCCTTCTCGCAGTGTCCGGAGCAAGTATGGTGGGTCTGACACACCGGTGTCAATGTGTTCTTTTTTCCATTTCCAGGAGTGTAGTTTTTTCGTTTGAAGCTTATTTCGCGTGATATTTGAGTTGGTCACGATCAATGGACCACCCTGTATACAAAGGAATGACGACAGTGAAAATCTGTGTCGGACTGGGACTCGACTACCCCGTACTGTCCCGATCCACCTTAGGAGGAGAGGGTCAATAGGAGCTCACGCTCTGCTTTACAGCCTACCACCATTACCGGCATTAGCGGACGATGGGCCAATCATTACCCTGGTTGATGCTGCCATTTAACACAGCGAAGGGAATCACCCCAAGCTGTTCCTCGATTTTAAGATTACAAATCCACTAAGTAGTTTGTCGTCCGTAGTCGACCCACAGCCAGAGAGGGAAACCCCTCAGAAATTTATTTCACAATGTAGGCGAGCCAAAAGTTATATTAGAAAATGAAATGGAAAAGGAGAAGTTCGACAGAAACCTGCTGCCGTAACCCTACTAGGTCGGATATAGAGTCGTAGCTAGTAAGGCAGCTAATCAAATTGCGAAAGAAATTGGTACCGAGGTACACTGGACCTGGTGTAAATCACAGGAATTTTAACACTTGTCACGCTGATATTATTTGACCCATATAGAAATAGAAAGTTGGGCCGTCATTTGTCCCAGCTGAAGCCGTCGCCTAGAGGCATAAACAGTTAACAAGGGCGCAGATATGGTCCCCGTGTAACAAGGACACGTACGATCAGCAGCAGGGATTGCTACGACATCGTGGAGCGTTGTTAAAACGGTATCGTGAGGCGTTGGCTGAAGGACGGTATGTCCTTCGTGCTAGAAGCTTTTTAACATCTGAAATCTGATGATGAGTGGCCACCGGATAAACAGCACACGTGACGAGTGTTGCTGCGCAAGCAGTAGAAACAGTGTGTGTGTGAAGTAGTTGGTGAACCTCACTGATCTTTGTCACACGTTGCCTATCTTGTTAGACCAACTGTGTACTCTAACAGATGCTGAGCCACGCCACGTGATCTTTGTTCATCGTTAAGTTGTCATTGCTTATTAGTGATGGGCACTAGTGTTTATTGTTAGCAGTTTCAGACAGCGGGCTTAATCTCTGTCTGTCTTTGTATTAAGCAAGGCTGTTGGGGCTAGAGCGTGCTGTTGCTGTGGCACTTGGGTCCTTGTTGCCGGCCTGCTAAGTGTACGTAAGCAAGCTCTTGGGTGGAGGTAAGATTTCACCAAGTGTGTGTCATTACTTGAGCGAGTTCTCCTGGTTTTATTTAGTTTCTTTTGTCAATCTGTTTCTTACCGTCTTGCAAGTGGCTGTTGAGAACTGTGCCCTGAAGCTGAACTCAGAGCTGCCGCAGCGCGGAGTGGTCGCGAGGTTAGAGTCGCCATGTTACGGACTGAGTGGCCCCTCCCGCCGGAGGTTCGAGTCCTCCCTCTGGCATGGGTGTGTGTGTGTTGTTCCTTGCTTAAGTTAGTATGAAGTAGTGTTTAAGTCTATGGATCAATGACCTCAGCAGTTGCGTCCCTTAGGAATTCACACACATTAGTACATCTAGCGCTGCCGCTTCTCCTCAAGATAGCGTTGTTTGATGAATGTTAGGATATCTCAGATTTTAGCATACTGATTAATTCATTAGTATCTGGCACAGTGACCGAAATTCATCGTTACACTCTCATACAGTAACTCTTAACCAGGAAACCTTTGGTTGGTGGGTTCCTTCGGGGGAGCGGACAAAACAGCGCTGTCATCGGTCCCATTAGATTAGTGGAGGATGGGAAGGTGCCGTGCCCTTTCAAAGGAACCTGATGCGATTTAGGGAAACCACAGAGAACCTAAATCATTACTCGTGTTTGAACCATCGACCTTCCTAATTCAGTCCAGGTTGCTAATTAGTGCACCACCTCAGTTGGTGGGGAACCTTAAATTTAATAGTTTGATGATATGTGCGCTAAAAAAATGAAATGCCGATACTACGAGAAAAGGGAATTGTTAACGAATGTTTTTGTGTTCAGGTTTTAATGTGTTTTCCATTTTAGACTGGCCTACTTTGATAGAGATCGTGTTATTTGTGTCGGCCTGGTTCTGGTGGCGTCCTCGGATCGTTTCAGTTGTATAGAAAGTGTTGTTAATACAACTCCTCTATTTAAACTAGACTGAACTGCATGTGACTGCTTTAGTCTTTAATAAAACTTGTATCTGACCGCTTATTTTACTGAACTGAACTCTATCTGACTGCATGAAAATATTGTTGGAAAATTAATACTCAAAATACACATCTGACTGCATGAAAGTTTAGTGGCAAAAATAAATGAAAGTCCCCAACCTGCATCTGACTGCGTCTGTGGACTTAGCTCGTGCACTCCTTCCCGTTTAGCCGAGAATAAAACATATATTCAACTGAGCCTTAGAGCAATGGCATAAAATTGTCATTCTAGATAACTTTACTCATTTTGGCCCTGTTTGTTACTTAATAAAAATTCTGTCCTGATCTGAATAATTTGCCAACTGTGCAATGGCGTGTAGATTATTTTACTCTGATAAATGAAATAATTAGCTTTACTCATGGGAACTTTACTTTAATGTACCTTTTGATTCATTGCAAGCACAGGATGCGGAGAACGACATAAGGTGTGAGATGAAACTCTAATTTTATCTAAAAAATATTTTTTGTTCAAACTTTTAAGGTATATGTGGAAAACGAAAAAAACATTCTATAGCATGGATTTACGAGAAAGTTTCACAAAACGCTTATTGCATCAACAATGGGATTTCTATCTAGCTTTTAGACATTATTTAACCAAAGAAAACCTATTTTATTAATTATTCTTTCTAGTTTCCCCAGGTATGTGCCGAGTTTCGCTCAATATACAGCTTATTATGTGCGTAGCGCCAATTCTTACTTTGATGCTGTCACGACCCAGCTACCTCCTGCAGGCATCTAGCTCCGACTCGAATCACGTCTGCTGTCTCTGCACATCTCCTCACCACTACTCAAACTTTTACCGTGTGCACCTAGCTCTGGTAGCTGTCAAATATCTTACTGCTGGAAGATGTACTACTCGTCCAACCTTGCGGTTGGGAACTATCGACATTTTTCACTGACTCTATCCTGATCGAATCTCAGCATACCTTTCAGTATATAACTTAGGCATCGTCTTGAAGTAATTTTACTGTGGCAGTGCACTCAGCCGACTTGAGAAGATTATGAAATAAATTCAGAATACGTGTTGTGTTCATAAACACTAACTGTTGTGTTAAAAGTTTGACTGGTGGTTAAAAGTTATATTTAAATTTTTCTGATTTCAGTTTTTAGTCAATTTCTCGGGTAATTAATAAATCTTTAAAAGACCACTCGGCATCTATTGGACCAAGTTCCAGCTCCACTCCTGTGTATGTAATACGTTAAATTGCTTCAGTCTAATATCCATATTTCTTTTCAGGAAGCATCGTCCGGTTTCCTTCATCACCCTTCCTCGTTATCGAGCATCTATGCCACCACTGGCGTACTTGACGGCTTATCCCAAAGATCCCAATCCTCCCTTTACTTCTTCCTACCGACGTTGTGTAGACCTAGTCCTATACTACATAAAGATGTCTGGTGTTGGATCAAGGATCATTGATAACCTAATCTTCATAGATGTAGGCTCATTTGTGACCTATATGTCAGCGCAATCTTTAGTCCCAAATTTCCCCATGGTTCCAAGGACGCTGAGAGAGCTATATACATGCTGGCAAAAACATTTACGAACAACTATCCCTTCCCACTGTATGTAACACCTGCAAGCAAGAATTAGTGTCAACAGAAGTGCTCTTACACACGTACTTCCTAAACCTGCTAGAAATACTTTTCTGTGCTGTGAGTCCTACAGCAGTTTGAAGGCAGTTGAAAAGTAAACATTCCCACATCCTCTGGTCTCCTTCGTTCACGACGTCTTATAAACCCACCACAGTATAGGAGCCTCTGTGACTGAACGCCTAGCACCGTTGACATACTCGACAATCATTGTATTGATATATTACGTAAGGAGACCTGTACAGTGGATCTGCCGCCAAAATGGATATCAGAATATGCCTATGGTTACGTCGTACCTGCAGCCTCATACGAAAATGGTGAGGATAATGGACGACCAATATCCCATTCACCTTTTGACCCGCCGGTTTACAATGAATTATTTTTTCTTTTTCTGTTATCCTACCCCCAGTATCGCTGTAGAACGATGGAGAAACGGGAGTTGCAGCGTAAAACTTCCATCCAAGCACTCATTCTGGAAGGAATGTTGGCTGCGGGCTTCATCATGATACTGTACCTTCACTTGTGCATGTTCTATTTTTGTGTTACCGGTAGTTCACTGTTCTTCGTATGCAATATTTTGTGGCGGTATATTGCTCCTGATCCGCTTCTACTTATGTTACTTGAAAAATTCTTCGATTCGTTGGTTGGTTGTGAGAGTTTAGATACTAATAGCGATGCTATTTATTTAGGAGCCAAGTTCAAAATCACATACAGTAACATGAAAGATGTCTCACTCCTAACGCTACATGATAGGACATTTGGAAAGTTAGCCTTACCCCTCCCCCCTTACGAAATAACTCGTGGTTTAAAATGGCTCTGAGCACTATGGGACTTAACATCCGAGGCCATGCGTCCTCTAGAACTCAGAACTGTTTAAATCTAACTAAGCTAAGGACATCACACACATCCATGCCCGAGGCAGAATTCGAACCTGCAACCGTAGCAGTCGCGGGGTTCCGAACTAAAGCGCCTAGAACTCACTCGTGGACACTTTCCATCAGAAGAATAAAACAGGAGATAATACACCTATAGAGTTCACTACGAAAAATATCGTATGCTGCATGTAATATTGGTTGGCTTTAGGCACCTTTACTGCAATCACTTCCGTTGTGTTCTGTAGCATTACGAAGGTGTTTGCTCCTCTTTTAATGGAAACTTTGTAAAACAATATCCGTTTCTCTTGACAACTTTACTAGATAATTGGGGAAGGTGACTCTTTATACTTCAAATCGTTGGCGACATCAAATTTGGATTTAAGTAGAAGCGGCTCCCGAAGTCAATCAGAGTCCTTTGAATCCGTCTTCTGAGATGATTCCCGGGTACCAAATAGTAGAGAGAACTGCTACTAAGTTAAACTCTTGCACTAAGTACAGAAACTCCTCCAGTGTTCAAGACACAGTAGAGAGTGAAGACAGTTTACTTTGTAATCTGTCTTTTTCGTAGAAAAGCGTGGAAGGTTTTTATTCTTCAATTTACCGGTAAGATGGCGGTCGTCTTAGAATGAATCGTTAACAGTTGCTGTGCGTTAGACGAATCCTGAAGCCCCTCGTTGACGTCAGAGCTGAGAGCGTTAATAAAGCGTATCGATCTGCCCGCTGAGCCAGAAATATTCCGCACCACGGGCGATATTCCTGGAAATCGCTTGAGGCTCGTCCTGACAGCTATAGAATACAATTATCCACATTAGGGGTGGGCAAAAGTTGTTATTTCACATGCTTCGGAGAATATATGTGCAAGCTAAATGGGAAGTAGAGATCTGACGACTTCCGTGATATCTGTTTCCTGAAATAATTTTTCTTTCTCTTCTTTCTCTTCTTTTAGTTGTGTATTAGCCTGCTACCTTCCAGATGATAGTTTAGTGAGACATTTGTTAATCGAAGCTCTTACAGATCTCACTTTACTGGGGAAGTGACTTATACAGGACATGTTTCTTTCTTTAGTTTCATTCACACTTCTGTTGTAGACCGTGGAAAATGTTTAGCAATGGGAACTGTTTAGCAATTCTTAAACGCGAGCCTCTGTGTAGTACCAATCTCGAACAGTTCCTGGAATATCCATACAGAGTGATACTAAATAATACCGAAAAAGGACATCGTTTTCGCAGAGTATTTGTTAATACATGGCCTAGCAGTAAACTGAAAAATTTGGACATAGAGACATCTTATTTTTCCCCGATTTATGTTTTAAACTCTCGAAATCAAAGCAGGTAAGCTACTCTACTTGGATGTGGCCACTTCTTCTCAATAGTTCTAATTCTCTGATGGATAATGGGTTGTGATAATGGGTCTCTGACAGACTATTTCAGTAGTAGTATTACAATCTGACCAGTATCGTAAGCTGCAAATTCTTTTTCAATTTATTGGTAACCAGTTCCGACGATACACTTCATCAACAGACCTCACTGATAATAAAATTAAAGCTGACGCTAGTGCTGAAAATTGTAATGTTGCAATCGGCCGTGGTCCTCTGCACCTGTTTAAGAAGAATGGCTGTGCCTATATTTCACTACTATTCTGATTCGAAAATCGATGCCAGAGAAGAAGTTTTAGAGCATCCTTCTCACCTTCTGGGATGCCAGTGAGGTCGCTGTTACATCCATGTCACCCTTTACCTTTGACGTGATGCTATACTTTACACCGGGAAAATGGGACATACATGAGGGAAGAAAAGTGCAGTAACACGGTAACATAGGATGCTTTCACGAACGGAAGCAATTAACGTTCCTTTAAAAGTTTCTACAGGATTTACGTAAAATCATAGAATGGCAGACAAAATTACAACCTGTCAGTCATTCGTGACAACTGGATAACTTAGTCTATGCCACACACTTGCCTTGGTGCAACCTACACGGAGACACAGCATACACTAAGAAACTGTGTTACTTTCTTGAGAACACACAACACGTATCCATTCCAGAACCTTCTCACTGACCGGGTTCTGTGTACCACTCAAAATCGAACTCTCACATATTATTCTTCGGTATTTTTGAAATCATTGTGAGATGTGGCCACCAAGCGACTACTCCATTTTTGTGTCGAATGTATGAGTCTGGAGACATACCAACAGACATTCGAAAAAATATAATCCACACACTTCCGAAAACAGAGGAGACAAATAAGAGCGATAGACATAGCACAATCAGCTTAACGGCTCATACATCCAATTCACTGCCAACACAGACGTCCATCTGTGCAGAGACGTGTTTGACTGTAATCCGTGGATTAGACTACAACGAGTAAGAATGATGACAGGGCCCTATAGAGGAGTCACAGCTGCTTGCGGCCGGCGCTCACGACGCACAGTGGACAGGCACATGCGACCTTGTTGCGATAATGACAGACGCCTGAGGACTCACAGTGCTTTTGCTCGCTGCCAGGTCTCCGTAGACGGTTTGGATTTTCGCTGTGGTCTTCCGCCTAAAGAACATAAGTGACAGTTCTGTGCTTGGAACGCATCTCTTTTCAATAAAAGGCTCAGTCCCTTACTGCTCAAGGATCCCTGCATCTAAGCTAACTTGCTCAGTGGTTAACTAACACCATTCCACTCATAATAATCTCACGTCAGCTGGGTCCACCACCACTGTACAATCAGCACAAGTGGCTGCTTTAGTTGTATACAGTGTATCGATCCAAGGACGCCGCTGGAAACTGGTAGATACAAGTAATGCAAAATAATAGTATGACAACAGTCTCACGTGAAATAGAAACTATATTAGAAAAACCTGACCAGATACAAATTCAGTAACGGCTCCCATTGCTCATAGTCCCAGCAATTTCCGTTTTCGCACTCGTATCTTACAACATTGAAATTATTCTCCTTCTAAGAATTTCTGTGTAAAGCTGAGTTCAGGCACTAAACCAGATATCAATGAATTAACAGATAATCTATAAAAGCTTTAATGTATTAGAGACAGAAGGCAACCAGTCTCAGATTACAGATTTATTAAATAATGACCATGGTTTCGACAATCTTCTTCAGAAGTTATTGCATGTAGACTCACATCATCTATATTTGATGTGGGAGTCATTGATTTTTTTCAGTATATGTGCGTGTCATCCACTTACTTTGAAGTACTGTATCTTAAATGGTGATTAAGTGGATGACATGCACATATACTAGACAGAGTCAACGAGTCTCACATCGGGTATGGAAAATAATATGTGATTCTACTTACAATAACTTCTTAAGAGATTAGCTTTAAAATTGTCGAAACGACGTCAGTGTTTGATAAACCCTTATTTTGCAGGTGGTTGGCTGTTATTTCCATTCCATTAAAGCTTTTTCTTACACAGTCGCTCAAGCGTAGCCATGTTTAAAATTTTAAAATCTTAGTGGCCTAAGACCCAACCTACACTAACACTTACAACAGTCATCAAAATCACAGTCTTATGGGGGAGTGACAGCGCTGGATTTTGCCTACTGGGCACAGTTCTCAGTAGCCCCTTATAGGAAAGCAACAAAAAGTTTGACAACAGAATCAATGAAATATTAGATAAAATCCCTCATCTTTACTACAAATACTGATAACGGCTTGGTGGGAGCTTATCTACACCCAAGTGCCTCAGTGCGCACACTCAGCAGTCCATCAACGGGGCGCAAGTGCCACAGCAATAGCACGCACTAACCCCAACAAAGTAGTGTAGTGGCTACCAAGTGTAAATTACATGCGTTTTGGACAGGAGTTTCAATCAGATTTTATCAGAAGCCCTCTGATTGCCAACATTTGTGTTATGTAGCAGGACACGTCTACACTGATGTGGCAAAACCATAGGATGGCCATATGCACATATAAAGATGACCGTAGTATCACGTAAACAATATGTGAAAGGACAGTACATTGGAGAAAGCGTCATTTGTTCTCACGTGATTCATGTGAATAGTATTCCGTCGTAATTATTGCCGCACGATAGCAGTTAAGGGACTCTGAACGGTAGTTGGGGCTAGAAGCATGTGATATTCCATTTTGGATATCGTGTGTGCGTTTGTGTGTTTGAGGTTTACGGGCGCTAAACAGCGTGGTCATCAGCGCCCATTTTGGATATCATGAGGGGAATCAGTATCCCGAGAACCACAGTGTCAAGGGTGTGCCTGAAATATGTGCCGAAAATATCGCCGGCCCGAGTGACCGAGCGGTTCTAGGCGCTACAGTCTGGAACCGCGCGACCGCTACGGTCGCAGGTTCGAATCCTGCCTTGGGCATGGATGTGTGTGATGTCCTTAGATTAGTTAGGTTTAAGTAGTTCTAGGTTCTAGGGGGCTGATGACCACAGCAGTTAAGTCCCATAGTGCTCAGAGCCATTTGAACCATTTTGAACCGAAAATATCAAACTTTAGAAATAATCTCTCACTACGGACAACGTACTGTCCGACGGACTTCATTAACGACCAAGAGCAGTGGCGTTCACGCAGTGTTGTCACTGCTTACAGACAAGCAACACTGCGTGAGATAACTGAAGAGTCCAATGAAGGACGTACGAGGAACATATTCTTCAGGACAGTGCGGCGAAATTTTGTATTTAATGGGCTGGAGATGCAGACGACCGGCGCGAGTGCCTCCACTAACATCATGACATCGCCTGCAGCGCCTCTCCTGGATCTGTGACCGTATCGGTTGGACGTTAAGCCACTTGAAAACCGTGGCCTTGTCAGTTGAAAAGAGCATTTGATATAACTCGAGTGTTGCGCAGACCCTACGAAGGTGTGGACCCAAGTTGTGAACAAGGCACTGTGCTAGTTGGTGGTGGCTCCATAATGGTGTGAACTGTGTTGACATGGAGCAGATTGTGTGCTGTTTTCCAACTGAACTTATCATTGACTGAAAACGTCTAGTTTCGATTATTGGAGACTATTTTCAGCAGTTCAGTGATGGAATATGTATTGATGGCAATGCGCCATGATGACCAAGCCACAATTGTTTGCGATTGGTTTTAAGAACACTCTGAAAAATTCGAGCGCTTGGTTTGCCCACCCATATAGTCCGACATAAATCCCATCGAACATTTATGAGACATGGTCGAGACGTCACTTCGTGTACAACACCCTGCACCGGCAAAGTTTAGTTATTGTGGACGGCTGTAGAGGCAGCATTGCTCAACATTTCTGCAGGAGACTTCAGGTGACTTGGGTCCACTCCACGTCACGTGGATGCACAACGTCGGACAAACGAGGTCCTAACGTTACTCAGGGGCATCCCTTGAAGCTCCAGAGAGCGCGGTCACTAGTGTGTGGAAACGGCGCCGTCGGAGGGTGGGTGCGGCGGGCGCGTGAGTGCTGCGAGCGCCGCAGTGGCCCAGCTTTAGGAGTGGATGGATGGAGGCGGAGCTAGTTGCTGGAGTGACTAGAAGCAGGGGTTTGAGGTGGAGCCAAGTCTGAGTGGCTCACGAATTGCAGTATACAGGACGGTCGTCAGAAGAGACGGTGAGCAGCGAATAAGTTTCTGCAGTGCGGATAAAAATCTGGTAGAACTGTTGCTGTCGTTGCCTGGCCAGATGCATAGCAATTCAAGACAAGGCAAAGGAACGACCGTCGCATGTCGTTACCGATCACTATGTGAGTGCTTTCACAATCAATGGTGGTAGCCTGGTGACTTTGTGATTGAAACGGTGCACAGTTTTATGTGTATAAGTGATCTGAGTGTTGTTGTTGTTGTGGTCTTCAGTCCTGAGACTGGTTTGATGCAGCTCTTCATGCGAATCTATCCTGTGAAAACTCCTTCATCTCCCAGTACATACTGCAACCTACATCCTTCTGAATCTCCTTAGTGTAGTCACCTCTTGGTCTCCCTCTACGATTTTTACCCTCCACGCTGCCATCCAATGCTAAATTTGTGATCCCTTGATGCCTCAGGACATGTCATACCACCCGATCCCTTCTTCTAATCACGTTGTGCCACAAACTTCTCTTCTCCCCAATCCTATTCAATACCTCCTCATTAGTTACGTGATCTACCCACCTAATCTTCAACATTCTTCTGTAGAACCACATTTCGAAAGCTTCTATCTGAGTATAGCCTCTTGTAAAACAACTTACTGAACGGAATTGGAAATCTGCAAATGTTGAGCAGCGGCTTATTAGTACAGTGTGGTTATAATTAGAGAGAAGCTATTCACGGAGATCCGATGTGTGTTGTTAGTATCGTATGACAGCGACACTTGGTAGATATGCTTGTGCTTTAATATAGAATCGGTTTATGCTGGAATAAAACTAGCTCCAATCTTGGCTACCAAGTGTAAATTTGACACTGTGCAACGTCTTGTCGATGTCTCTTGTGCACATACTGAAAAAAATTGTGCAAGTGGTGGTTAGTAACAAAATCAGTGTTATTACTCTCTGCAGCCTTTTTCCAGATTTTCCGCATTAACGCATTAGAATATCAACCGAGTTTCGCTGTCATACGATAATGTCAGCTCACTGAGTGGCCGCACTTTAATTATAATTACCTAAATAACTGGTACTTACGGCACGCAAGGCGTGCTAACGGTGTGTTGTGATGCAGAGCAGGCTTGATTGTATCAGTTCACGCCGTGGGCGTCACTGAGAGTATGGAAGATTATTCGATTTTGTTCACAACGAGCACGAATCAGTTGTTCATCCAATGGTTTTAAGAGTTAATTATGTATTTAAAACTGCGTATTAATATTTTGTTTTGGTAGCCTCTTACGTTAAAGAATTTTCATAGATATAGTGAGATGTCATGCACGCACAGTACAGGAAGATGTTCAGAAGTAAACATGGGTTGCTTGTTAGTTTTGCTGGTAGTTGGTGCATTAGTTCTTCAACATCAGTGGTAATAGCAGAGTGAGATGTGGTTCGAGACAACGTGAATGATCCTGAGTAAGTTAATTATATTATTTAGTTGCATTGTTAGTTATAAGAACCAAGGTAGTCGAGAGCAGTAATCCACTGCTTCGTGGACTGGGGTAGGCGCGCCAGCCACGGATCGAATCCCCCCGGAGGATTAACGGTGAGCGCTGTAATGCCTTTCAGCCTGGATGTGGTCTTTAGGCGATTTTCCACATCCCGCCAGGTGAATACCGGGCTGGTCCCCACGTTCCACGCCGGCCGCGGTGGTCTCGCGGTTCTAGGCGCGCAGTTCGGAACCGTGAGACTGCTACGGTCGCAGGTTCGAATCCTGCCTCGGGCATGGCTGTGTGTGATGTCCTTAGGTTAGTTAGGTTTAAGTAGTTCTAAGTTCTAGGGGACTGATGACCACAGCAGTTGAGTCCCATAGTGCTCAGAGCCATTTGAACCATTTGAACCCACGTTCCACCTCAGTTACACGAGCCACAGATATCTGAACACATTCGCACTATTTCATGGCTTACACTCGACGCAGACAGCTGGGGTATGCTACTTACACCCCAGGGGGTTCAGGGTGGCGTTAGACAGGGCATCCGGTCACCCTCTGCAACTAATGACGCCAAATACGTAATAACACGCCGAAGCGGGACAAAGTGCCAAAGAAACAGAGAAAGAAAGTTGCATTGTTAGTTACCTGTTGTAATTTAAGATTGCGGTAAAGGGTCAGACATTTTGTAGTGTGTGTTATTAGCTGGTGATCAATTGGACGGTCGGACTGAATTCATTCAACATTTGACCTTGTTCTGTTGTTGACAGAACAATATATTGTGGTTGATTATTGTAGCTATTCTTTAGTTTTTTTCTGACTACAGAGAATTATATTTATTTCTTTGTAAGTGTAACCGAAATCCTTGACGGCCAGGAAAATAATCTTTAAATTGAGACACATGCCTGCATGACCCCAAGCCCAAAACCCCGCTCCACTTAAATCTCATGCTATATTTGGTAACAGAACATGGTTGTTCGTTGTGGTGGGGCAGAGGATATAGCCCAGCAGCCCTACAATATAAATGAGAGACTGTGTCTTGTTTTGCTTTGCATTCTTTGAGTCACGACAGTGAAAGACGTGCCAGGTGCAACTTGGCTTAGGAAACGGGAGCTCACTTAGTGTGCGGACAGGCTAGAATGATGTCAGAGTATGAATCCGGAGGAATCTTCTATGTAAGTGCAATTCCAATCCGTCTTAGATAAGTTACAAGTAAGTGAGTTTACATGAAAGATAAATTTAAGTATAGTCAAGGACCTGTCAAATGACCAAATTCCCGGTTCAGATGCGATAAGGAAACGTGATCTGACACCGAAGTGAGCTCAAGAGTACTTCACTTTCCCCTTTTGTATGAACAGATCATTTTACTGTTATCTTCGTTTGGTGGCACCTGTATTGCAGTACAGCTGAGAGATGGCGGAGACGATGTAGTTCAAGTTGATCGGGTGCTGTTGAGACAGGGGGAACAATTGCAGAAATTGTGCAGTGAATTTAGCGATTTGCTGACACACTGCTTAGGAATGACTAATTTCAGTAAATTTAGGGTGAGTTTACGGATTTTGTAACAGCGAGGAGCACAGTGCATCTTCTGTGACTTTCTTGAGTGAAAGAACTGAAGGGTTTGGAATTCGATGTGCTACTATAAGATATTTTTCGCTGTTCCTGATCTTCTTATCCGACTCCTATATTTCGCAAGTCGAGGGCAATAGTTAATTACAGAGAACATAATAAGAAGGCCTTCCTGTACTCCATATGATTGCTTGAGCTACATATTTTGTCGCCTTGTATTTGAATTATACTTATTATTAGATCCAGCTAAGTAAGGAATCGAAGTGCATTATGACTTTTGCTGCAGACTGGAATTTGTCTGAGTTTAACAGGGTAACATTCTGGCTGGGAACTGATGTAGCAATGTTGTCTTCGATTCTGGATGTGTTATTTTCTGATATTAAGTTTAAATTTGTGCACCATTATCTGTACGATGTGTGATTTTCTTCAAGGATTGGTTGGAATACGCGGAACATTGGAGGGAAATGTTTCAGACCTTTAGGAAGGTCCGATTAACGGATAAACCAGAAAATGTCGTGGCTAGATTCCGAGACATGTTGTTTCTTGGGAATATAATATCGGATAGGGAAATTAGAATGGATCCTAAACAGGATGAGACTTTTAGAGAGACTGTATATCCCAGAACTGTTAAAGAGGGAGCTAGATTTATTAGAATAGTTAACTTCGGTAGAAAATTAGTCCATTATTTAGGCCAGTTGGCTGGGCCGTTGAACGAGCTGTACATTCTAATGAAGCGAATCTCAACATCCGTCTAGGTTCGAGACCCATAAGGATGCCCTAGTGGCTTAAACGTTTGCTTTTCAAACTAATTCTTCGTTAGCTATCTTTCGATCGACACAAGATCTATTATCGGGCAAGGTACCCCCAAGGAGATGAGAGAGTGAGCGAGAGAGAGAGAGAGAGAGAAAGAGAGAGATGGCATAAAGCCTGGAGCAATATTTTCGCGGCCTATGTTCAAGGGGCTCAGGGTTACAATTAGGGGAAGTGCCTGGGTCCGATCATTGCAGGGGATCGAGTGTATCACAGAAATGTTGCTAAACAGAGTAGGGAGGACACTAGTCCGACAGGAAAGCTTTGGCTACACTTAAAGGAGCTTTACGAGACTGTGCTATTTGTAACTCCGGTTACTATGTTGATAAAACATTTATCTACCACTAAGGAATGGAAAGCACACATCTCTCAGTGCAAACCAAAATTTCAACAATAATTGCAGCTGTATGTTTCCAGACTTAGTTGGCGCGGCTTGTTGGCGATGTTTTACTGCACGACGTTTACTCCCTTCTGTTTGAGGGGAGGGGGGAGCGATATTGAACCACGACCAGTGGAATGACAATAGCCAGCGCCAGAGATCATAGACATTTTTGTGTGGCACTGTTGCCCCCAGAAGGCGGCCGTGGCAGACATGTAGATGCTGTGAGTGCCTTGAAGGCCCAGATGGAGAAATTCGTTGCAGGAGTAACATGAAGCGAGCCTTGGGCGGCGTAGATCCTGTGTGACTTCGAGAAATGTGGTGTGTGGGACGGTTGCTGGACGAGACGATTAGCAGTGTGGAACGGGCTGCCGCATGGACAACAATTTTCTGGTGCAGTTGCTGTTTTTGCCAGGCCGGACATAAAGCAGTTCCACAGGTGGCGAGTGAACAGCGTCTGCCGGTCATGAGGAGTGCGATTTGAAAAGTCTGTGATTTGCAAATGATGGTGGAGGGGTGTTTTGCATTGTGGTAATGCAGTGTGTTATGTGCGAATGTGCTTTTAGTGCAGCCACTTGTAGAACAGTTACCTGAACGGTAGTCTGCGAGTGATGGGTAGCGGCTTGTTCTAATTTACGTCACACAGGGCTTCCAGAAACGTGTGTTGTGATACAGAGCACTCTCACTGGTGTCAATTCATGCCGTGGGCGTGATTAAGCAAGTTATACAGATGTTGGCTGTGTTCACAACGATTGCAAAATATTTGTTTACTCAGTGGATTTAAGAATTAATTGTGTATTCAATTCTTGCCACTGAACCATTGTTTCATTTTTTGTATTAATATATCCTTTTGTTATTACCTCAATTAAACGAACTTTTATATACATGTAAAGAGATCTATATACTTATCGTATCAGAAATTATTGAAACATAAGCGAAGGTAGCTTGGTAGTTTACCAGTAGCTGTTGCGTTGGTTCTCTGGCGTCGCTAGTAATAGTAGAACAAGGTGTAGTAGAGACTATGTCACTGATCCCAAAGAAACGAAGTGATCCATGGCATTGTTTGATATTCATTGTCATTCATGACTGTGGCACAATGCCAGACATTTTAAGAAGTTACCTAGCAGCCCGTTGGATGGTTCGGTGGAGGATTGGTGTAACGCTGTTCTGCTGTTGTCAGCGGGATATTTTGCTTGATTATTTTAGCCCTACTATAGTTATTCAGGCTACAGAAAATTCATTTTATTGAAAGTGGTGCCTGTTCTTTTAAATAAAATTTATGATAGCGGTTAAAATAGCTCTTAAATTCAGACCCACTTCTGCACAACGTCCAGCCCAAATTCCACTTTACCGAAACACTACGCTCCATAGTTAGAGCAGAAACGCTGAAAATTCCCGCTTGATGTTACTTCTGCGCAATACATTCCGCTGCATGGCGGGCTACAGTTGGGTTGGTATTTTAATCACTGTTCAGGGTGTCTCCAGACACATCTTCGGCTCCAGCTCTCAGTCACTGAAGTGTAAATGTCTTCATTGATGAGTCCAGCTTCTAATTGTTCCCCGATGATCAGTGTAGAAATGTGTGAAAAGGCTCCAGAGAGCAGTGGGATACCAACTGTACTGCCACCCACTGCACCGCCCGACCGCCCTGAGTGCCGGGCTGAGGTGCCATTTAATTTCACTGCAGGACCATTTGGTTGTCATCAGCGACACCCTTATAGCACAGCGATACGTCGAAGACAATCTACGAGCCGTTTCGTTGCAACCAATCGCAAGCCATTCTTGTTTAAATTTCAGCAAGATAATATCAGCCCGCACACGGCGAGAGTGTCTACAGCTTATCTCCATGCTTGCCAACCGCTGCCTTTTCCAGCAATGTCACCATATATCTCCCCAATTGAGAACGTTTGGAGCACTGTGGCCAGAGTCCTCCAAACAGGTTGGAATTTAGACGCTCTAAAGCACCAGTTGGACAGGATTTTTCCGATATCCCTTAGGTGGACATTAATAACCTGTAATTATAACTGATCTCAATACAACTTGTCTTATGTTAAATGAGCAACTGAAGTAAAACAGTTATCTGGCCCTATTACAAATTTCCACTTACCTCCCGTCTTGAAGACATTGTTGCAGATTTCTCGAAAGCAACCCAGCAAAAACAAAGCAGGGAGCAGCTAATTCAAACTGTTGCGTACCAGAAGTTGCAACATGGTAATGCGTAATGATAAACCTTCCTTAAACAGTGGAGTGGGGAGAGTAACCAATCCTGTGAAATGATGTTCCGAGACAACGATTTCAGAATGAAGTGAATATTAAAAAAGACACAGTACACAATAAACCTTCGCGAGGACTTCGCACATAACATTGGACTAAACTGTACTATACTTAACAAAATAACCAACGAACACTGGCTTGAAAAGGGTACAATGGAAATAGAGAATTTCTGTAGGAACCAAACAGCTTAATGAGTCGATTTCATAATACATGACTCAGCGAAGTGCGTTGGTCTTTCTCGCAGCTCTGAACAAGTTACCTAGCTGATAATAGTTCCGACTAGTTTCGCAATGCTGCAGTCTTACCTCAAATTTCTACTCTTTAAAGACTAATAAGGTCTCCACCCATGAATTGAGGGCCTTGCCGTTGGTGGTGAGGCTTGTGTGCTTTAGCGATGCAGATAGCCGTACCGTAGGTGTAACCACAACGGAGGCGTATCTGTTGAGAGGCCAGACAAACGTGTGGTTCCAGGAGAGAGGCAAAAGCCTTTTCAGTAGTTGCAGTCTGGATGATCGACTGATCTGGCCTTGTAACACTAACCAAAACGGCCTTGCTGTGCTGTTACTGCGAACGGCTGAAAGCAAGGGGAAACTACGGCCGTAATTATTCCCGAGGGTATGCAGCTTTGCTGTATGGTTAAATGTTGATGGCGTCCACTTGGGTAAAATATTCCAGAGGTAAAATAGTCCCGCATTCAGATCTCCGGGCGGGGACTACTCAGGAAGACGTTGTTGTCAGGAGAAAGAAAACTGGAATTTTACGGATCGGAGCGTGGAATGTCAGATCCCGTAATCGGGCAGGCAGATTAGAAAATTTAAAAAGAGAAATGGGTAGGTTAAAGTTAGATATAGTGGGAATTAGTGAAGTTCGGTGGCAGCAGGAACAAGACTTCGGGTCAGGTGAATACAGGGTTATAAATACAAAATCAAATAGGGGTACGCAGGAGTAGGTTTAATAAGGAATAGGAAAATAGGAATGCGGGTAAGCTACTACAAACAGTATAGTGAACGCATTATTGTGGCCAAGATAGACATGAAGCCCACTCCTACGCCAGTCAGTAGTACAAGTTTATATGCCAACTAGCACTGCAGATGACGAAAAAATTGATGAAATGTATGATGAGATAAAAAAAATTATTCTGATACTGAAGGGAGACGAAAATTTAACAGTCATGGGTGACTGGAACTCGACAGCAGGGAAAGGATGAGAAGGAAACGTAGTAGGTGAATATGGAATAGGAGGAAGGAATGAAAGAGAAAGCCGGCTGTAAGAATTTTGCATAGAGCATAACTTAATCATAGTTAACACTTGGTTCAAGAATCATAAAAGAAGGTTGTATACGTGGAAGAAGCTGGAGATACTGGAAGGTCTCAAATTATATAGTGGTAAGACAGAGATTCAGGAACCAGGTTTTAAATTGTAAGACATTTCCAGGGGCAGATTTGGACTCTGACCACAATGTATTGGTTATGAACTGTAGATTAAAACTGAAGAAATTACAAAAACGTAGCAATTTGAAGAGATGGGACCTGGATAACCTGGAAGAACCAGAGTTTGTAGACAGCTCCATGGAGAGCATTAGGGAATGATTGACAAGAATGGAGGAAAGAAATACAGGAGAGGAAGAATGGGTAGCTTTGATAGATGAAATAATGAAGGTAGCAGAGGATAAAGTACGAAAAAGACGATGGCTATTAGAAATCCTTGAGTAACAAAGAGATATTGAATTTAATTGATGAAATGAGAAAATATAAAATTGCATTAAATGAAGCGGGCAAAAAGTAATACAAACGTCTCAAAAATGAGATCTACAGCAAGTGCAAAATGGCTAAACAGGGATGGCTAGAGGACAAATGTAAGGATGTAGAGGCTTATCTCACTAGGGGTAAGATAGATACTGCCTACAGGATAATTAAAGAGACCTTTGGGGAAAAGAGAACCAATTGCAAGAATATCAAGAGCTCAGATAGAAACCCATTTCTAAGCAAAGAAGGAAAGTAGAAAGGTGGAAGGACTATATAGAGGGTCAATACAAGGGCGATGTAGTTGAGGACAGTATTATGGAAATGGAGGAGTATGTAGATGAAGATGAAATGGGAGATATGATACTGCGTGAAGAGTTTGACAGAGCAGTGAAAGACCTAAGTCGAAACAAGGCCCCGAGAGTAGACAACATTCCATTAGAACTACTGACAGCCTTGGAAGAGCCAGGTCTGACAAAACTCTACCATCTGGTGAGCAAGATGTATGAGACAGGCAAAATATCCTTAGACTTAAAGAAGAATATAATAGTTCCAATCCCAAAGAAAGCAGGTGTTGACAGATGTGAAAGTTACCGAACTATCAGTTTAATAGGCCATCATCATCAACATCATTTGGTGAAGACTGATTATGCCTTTCAGCGTTCAGTCTGGTGCATAGCCTCCTTATAAAATTCCTCCACGATCCCCCATTCAGTGCTAACATTGGTGCCTCTTCTGATGTTAAACCTATTACTTCAAAATCATTCTTAACCGAAACCAGGTACCTTCTGCTTGGTCTGCCCCGACTCCTCCTACCCTATACTGCTGAACCCATGAGTCTCTTGGGTAACCTTGCTTCTCCCATGCGTGTAACATGACCCCACCATCTAAGCCTGTTCGCCTTGACTGCTACATCTATAGAATTCATTCATAGTTTTTCTTTGATTTCCTCATTGTGGACAGCCTCCTGCCATTGTTCCCATCTACTAGTACCTGCAATCATCCTAGCTGCTTTCATGTCCGTAACCTCAACCTTATTGATAAGGTAACCTGAGTCCACCCAGCTTTCGCTCCCATACAACAAAGTTGGTCGAAAGATTGAACGGTGCACAGATAACTTATTCTTGGTACTGACTTCCTTCATGCAGAAGAGAGTAGATCTTAGCTGAGCGCTCACTGAATTAGCTCTGCTACACCTCGCTTCCAGTTCTCTCACTATGTTGCCATCCTGTGAGAATATGCATCCTAAGTACTTGAAACCGTCCACCTGTTCTAACTTTGTTCCTCCTATTTGGCACTCATTCCGTTTATATTTCTTTCCCACTGTCTTTACTTTCGGTTTGGAGATGCTAATCTTCATACCATAGTCCTGAAATTTCTGATCTAGCTCTGAAATATTACTTTGCAAGCTTTCAATGGAATCTGCTATCACAACTAGGCCATCCGCATATGCAAGACTGCTTATTTTGTGTTCACATATCTTAATCTCACCCAGCCTCTCTATTGTTTTCAACATATGATCCATAAATAATATGAACAACAGTGGAGACAGGTTGCTGCCTTGTCTTGCGCCTGAAACTACTCTGAACCATGAACTCAATTTACCGTCAACTCTAACTGCTGCCTGACTATCCATGTAAAGACCTCTAATTGCTTGCACAAGTTTGCCTCCTATTCCATAATCTCGTAGAGCAGACAATAACTTCCTCCTGGGAACCCGGTCATATGCCTTTTCTAGATCTATAAAGCATAGATACAATTCCCTGTTCCACTCATAACACATCTCCATTATTTGTCGTAAGCTAAAGACCTGGTCCTGACAACCTCTAAGAGGTCTAAACCCACACTGATTTTCATCCAATTGGTCCTCAACTAATACTCGCACTTTCCTTTCAACAATACCTGAGAAGATTTTACCCACAACGCTGATTAAAGAGATATCTCTGTAGTTGTTACAATCTTTTCTCCTTCCATGTTAAAGATTGATGTGATTACTGCTTTTGTCCAGTCTGATGCAACCTGTCCTGACTCCCAGGCCATTTCTCCACTTCCTCAAATGTGGTCCTATTTCCATCATCATTCCTGTTCCATTCTACTTCGAAATCAGAAACATTACTGATCATATTTTCACCTTCATTGAGCAACTCTTCAAAATATTCCCTCCATCTACCCAAGGCATCCACAGGATTCATCATCAGTTTTCCTGACCTGTCCAAAATACTTGTCATTTCTTTCTTACCTCCCTTTCGAATACTGCTAATTACACTCCAGAATCGTTTTCCAGCAGCTTGACCCATAGTCTCCAACCTGTTTCCAAAGCCTTCCCAAGATTTCTTCTTGGATGCTGCAATTATCTGTTTGGCTTTGTATCTTTCTTCAACATAACTTTCTCTGTCTACCTGAGTTCTAGTATGTAGCCATTTTTGATACGCCTTC
This sequence comes from Schistocerca gregaria, assembly GCF_023897955.1. Taxonomy (NCBI): domain Eukaryota; kingdom Metazoa; phylum Arthropoda; class Insecta; order Orthoptera; family Acrididae; genus Schistocerca; species Schistocerca gregaria. Next base: position 749,340,540 of record NC_064922.1, read on the forward strand.
TTTTTCCTTTTAAAGGCTGCCTTGACTGTGTTATTTCACCAAGCTGTTTGCTTCATCCTACTTTTACACACGACTGTTCCAAGACTTCTTTAGCCACTTCTAGTACTGCGTCCCTATACCTTGTCCATTCCTTTTCCAGTGACTGTAATTGACTACATTCGACTAACTGGTACTTTTCTGAGATCTCTGTTATGTACTTGTGCCTGATCTCGTTATCCTGAAGTTTCTCCACTCTTATCATCCTACATATGGACCTGACCTCCTGCACTTTCTGTCTTACAATCCCAATTTCACTGCAGATCAAATAATGATCAGTGTCATCAAAGAATCACCTGAATACATGTGTGTCCCTCACAGCCTTCCAAAATTCCTGATCTGTTCTTATATAGTCAATGACAGATCTGGTACCCCTGCCTTCCCAAGTATACCGGTGAATGTTCTTATGTTTAAAAAAGGAGTTTGTGATTACTAAGCCCATACTGGCACAGAAATCCAAGAGTTGTTTCCCGTTCCTGTTGGACTTCATATCCTCTCCAAATTTACCCATAACCTTTTCATACCCTTCTGTTCGATTTCCAATCCTGGCATTAAAATCACCCATGAGCAAGAACACTGTCCTTGTCCTTTACTCTAACAACTACATCACTGAGTGCCTCATAAAAACTATTCACCTTGTCTTGATCTGTCCCTTCACAATGGGAATATACTGACACAACCCTAGTTTTCTTGCTAGACACTGTCAAATCTATCCACATCAGTCGTTCGTTTACATACCTTATTGCAACTACGCTGGGTTCCATTTCTTTCCTGATGTAAAGCCCTACAGCCCTTTGTGCTATTCTAGCTTTGACTCCTGACAGGTAGACCTTGTATTCCCCCACTTCCTCTTCTTTCGTACCCCTTACCCGAATGTCACTAACAGCTAAAACGTCCAGCCCCATCTTACTTCCAGGCATCTGCCACCTCTACATTCTTCCCAGAGTAGCCCCCATTGATATTAATTGCTCCCCATCTCATTACCATTTGTTTACGAAATCATATCTTAGGAGTCCCTGGTTCATCAGTTAGAAGTTGGACTCCATCACCTCCAAAGGTCCGAATAAGTCACAGGTGCAAAATGCTAACGCGAATTCTTTACAGACGAATGGAAAAACTGGTAGAAGCCGACCTCGGGCTAGATCAGTTTGGATTCCGTAGAAATATGGGAACATGTGAGGCAATACTGACCCTACGACTTATCTTAGAAGCTAGATTAAGAAAAGGCGAACCTACGTTTCTAGCATTTGTAGACGTGAAGAAAGCTTTTGACAAAGTTGACTGGAATACTCTCTTTCAAATTCTGAAGGTGGCAGGGGTAAAATACAGGGAGCGAAAGGCTATTTACAGTTTGCACAGAAACTAGAGGCAGTTATAAGAGTCGAGGAACATCAAAGGGAAGCAGTGGTTGGAAAGGGGATGAGACAGGGTTGTGGCCTATTCCCGATGTTATTCAATCTTTATATTGAGCAAGCAGTAAAGGAAACAAAAGAAAAATTTGAAGTACAAATTAAAATCCATGGAGAAGAAATAAAAACTTAGAGGTTCGCCGATGAGATTGTAATTCTGTCAGAGACAGCAAACGACCTGGAAGAGCAGCTGAACGGAATGGACAGTATCTTAAAAGGAGGATATAAGATGAACATCAACAAAAACAAAAGGAGGATAATGAACTGTGGTCTAATGAAATCCCGCGATGCTGCGGGAATTAGATTAGGAAATAGGACACTTAAAGTAGTAAATGAGTTTTGCTCTTTGGGGGGCAAAATAACTGATAATGGTCGAAGTAGAGAGGATATAAAATATAGACTGGCAATGGCAAGGAAAGCGTTTCTGAAGAAGAGAAATTTGTTAACATAGAGTATAGATTTAGGTGTCAGGAAGTAGTTTCTGAAAGTTCTGTATGGAATGTAGCAATGTATGGAAGTGAAACGTGGACGATAACTAGTTTAGACAAGAAGATAACAGAAGCTTCCCAAATGTGGTAGTACAGAAGAATGCTAAAGTTTAGATAGGTAGATCACATATTCTGAGGCATCAAGGGATCAACAATTTAGAATTGGAGGACAGCGTGGAGGGTAAAAATCGTACAGGGCGACCAAGAGATGAATACACTAAACAGATTCAGAGAGGTGTAGGTAGCAGTAAGTACTGAGAGATCAAGAATCTTGCCCACGATAGAGTTGCATGGAGAGCTGCATGAAACCAGTCTCAGGACTGAAGACCACAACAACAAGGTGTCTTTTGAACTTCCAATAGATACACACATCACCCCAGTTGCCAGAACTCCTGATGATAGACGTTGACCATGGGTGTTGTATCACAGACTCAGTCCCTTTTAGTGTTCAGAGATGTCACTACATCCGGCCAAAGATGCAAACAATTATGCACGAGCAGTGCCCATTAGACTGAGGGGGTCCGACAGCCGATCAGTTCCAATAATTGCACCAGGAAGGAGGTGCACGGCTCGTGTTGTCTGTACTTCAACCATGCCTAGACGGTCAATACCGTGGTTCCGTCGCGTCCGTGTTCATACTTTGTGCCTGGAAGGGCTCTCAACAAGGAAAGTGTCCAGGCGTCTTGAAGTGAACCAAAGCTATGTTGTTCGGACATGAGAGAGACACAGAGAGAGACAGGAAGTGTCGAGGACATGCCTCGCTCAGGCCGCCCAAGGACTATACTACTGCAGTGGATGAAAGCTGCCTACGGATTGTGTCTCGGAGGAACCCTCACAGCAACGCCACCACGGTGAATTACGCTTTTTGTGCAGCCACAGTACGTCGTGCTACGACTCAGACAGTGCACTATAGGCTGCATGATGCACAGCTTCGCTGCCGACGTCCATGGCAAGTTCCATCTTTGCAACCACGACACCGTTAGCGTGGTACAGGTTGGCCCAGTAACATGCCGAATGGACCGTCCAGGATTGACATAACTTTCTCTTCACCGGTGAGTGTTGCATATGCCTTCAACCTGACAATCATCCGAGACTTGTTTGAGGGAACCAGGTCAGGCTGAACGCCTTAGACACACTGTCCAGCGAGTGCAGTAAGGTGGAGGTTCCCTGTTGTTTTGGGGTGGCATTATGTGGGGTCGACAGTCGCTGTTGAGGGTCATGGAAGGCGCCGTAACGGCTGTACGATACGTGCATGTCATCCTGCGACCGATAGTGCTTCCATATCGGCAGCATGTTGGCGAGGCATTCGTCTTCGAGGATTGTTCCTTGTTGACTTCGTTAACCAATAGTATCGTTGAGACCAATGTTATGTATGAAGATCACGCAAAATTCTACTCTTTGTTTTTGGATACATACTTCATTCGAAAATCGTTGTCTTCGAATATCATTTCATAGGGATGAACCCGTGGTCTAGGGGTAGCGTCTTTGATTCATAATCAAAACGTCTTCGGTCCCGGGTTCGATCCCCGCCACAGCCTAAACTTTGATAAATAATCAGCATCGGCGGCCGAAGACTTCCGGCATAAGAAGTAAGGCCTCATTCTGCCAACGGCCTTGTCAAAGAGGGCGGAGGAGCGGAGAGAGGTTCTGGGCACTCTCTTGTCCTAGGGGTGGGAAATTGCCCCTATAGGCCGAAGAATCAGCAATGATCAACGACATGAGGATGCAGAAGGCAATGGAAACCACTGCATTAAAGACACGTAACGTGTATCCACAGGACATGAGGCCTGTAGTTGAAGAAGTGTCATGATGATCTCTGTATTGGCAAAAGATTCCGGAATAGTCCCCCATTCGGATCTCCGGGAGGGGACTGCCATGGGGGAGGTTACCATGAGAAAAAGATTGAATAATCAACGAAAGGATAATGTTCTACGTGGGATGTCAGGAGCTTGAACGTGGTAGGGAAACTATCTGAAAAGGGAAATGTAAAGGCTCAATCTAGGTATAGTAGGGGTCAGTGATGTGAAGTGGAAGGAAGACAAGGATTTCTGGTCAGATGGGTATCGGGTAATATCAACAGCAGCAGAAAATGGTATAACAGGTGTAGTATTCGTTATGAATAGGAAGGTAGGGCAGAGGGTGTGTTACTGTGAACAGTTCAGTGACCGGGTTGTTCTAATCAGAATCGACAGCAGACCAACACCGACAACGATAGTTCAGGTATACATGCCGACGTCGCAAGCTGAAGATGAACAGGTAGAGAAAGTGTATGAGGATATTGAAAGGGTAATGCAGTATGTAAAGGGGGACGAAAATCTAATAGTCATGGGCGACTGGAATGCAGTTGTAGGGGAAGGAGTAGAAGAAAAGGTTACAGGATAATATGGGCTTGGGACAAGGAATGAAAGAGGAGAATGACTAATTGAGTTCTGTAACAAGTTTCAACTAGTAATAGCAAATACCCTGTTCAAGAATCACAAGAGGCGTAGGTATACTTGGAAAAGGCCGGGAGATACGGGAAGATTTCAATGAGAATACAACATGGTCAGACAGAGATTCCGAAATCAGATACTGGATTGTAAGGCGTACCCAGGAGCAGATATAGACTCAGATCACAATATAGTAGTGATGAAGACTAGGCTGAAGGTCAAGACATTAGTCAGGAAGAATCAATACGCAAAGAAGTGGGATACGGAAGTTCTAAGGAATGACGAGATACGTTTGAAGTTCTCTAACGCTATTGATACAGCAATAAGGAATAGCGCAGTACGAAGCACAGTTGAAGAGGAATGGACATCTCTAAAAAGAGCCATCACAGGAGTTGGGAAGGAAAACATAGGTACAAAGAAGGTAGCTGCGAAGAAACCATGGGTAACAGAAGAAATACTTAAGTTGATTGATGGAAGGAGGAAGAACAAACATGTTCCAGGAAAATCAGGAATACAGAAGTACAAGTCGCTAAGGAATGAAATAAATAGGAAGTGCAGGGAAGATAAGACGAAATGTCTGCAGGAAAAATGTGAAGACATCGAAAAACATATGATTGTCGGAAGGACAGACTCAGCATACAGGAAATTCAAAACAACCTTTGGTGACATTAAAAGCAACGGTGGTATCATTAAGAGTGCAACGGGAATTCCAGTGTTAAATGCAGAGGAGAGAGCAGATAGGTGGAAAGAATACATTTAAAGCCTCTATGAGAGTGAAGATTTGTCTGATGTGATAGAAGAAGAAACAGGAGTCGATTTAGAAGAGATAGGGGATCCAGTATTAGAATCGGAATTTAAAAGAGCTTTGGAGGACTTACGGTCAAATAAGGCAGAAGGGATAGATAACATTCCATCAGAATTTCTAAAATCATTAGGGAAAGTGGCAACAAAACGACTATTCACGTTGGTGTGTAGAATATACGAGTCTGGCGACATACCATCTGACTTTCGGAAAAAGCATCATCCACACAATTCCGTAGCCGGAAAGAGCTGACAAGTGCGAGAATTATCGCACAATCAGATTAACAGCTCATACATCGAAGCTGCTTACAAGAATAATATACAGAAGAATGGAAAAGAAAATTGAGAATGCGCTAGGTGACGATCAGTTTGGCTTTAGGAAAAGTAAAGGCACGAGAGAGGCAATTCTGACGTTACGGCTAATAATGGAAACAAGACTGAAGAATAATCAAGACACGTTCATAGGATTTGTCGATCCGGAAAGAGCGTTCGACAATATAAAATGGTGCAAGGTGTTCGAGAGTCTGAAAAAACTAGGGGTATGCTATAGGGAGAAACGGGTCATATACAATATGTACAACAATCAAGAGGGAATAATAAGAGTGGACGATCAAGAACGAAGTGCTCGTATTAAGAAGGGTGTAAGACAAGGCTGTAGCCTTTCGCCCCTACTCTTCAATCTGTACATCGAGGAAGCAATGATGGAAATAAAAGAAAGCTTCAGGAGTGGAATTAAAATACAAGGTGAAAGGATATCAATGATACCATTTGCTGATGACATTGCTATCCTGAGTGAAAGTGAAGAAGAATTAAACGATCTGCTGAACGGAATGAACGGTCTAATGAGTACACAGTATGGTTTGAGAGTAAATCGGAGAAAGACGAAGGTAATGAGAAGTAGTAGAAATGAGAACAGCGAGAAACTTAACATCAGTATTGATGGTGACGAAGTCAATGAAGGTAAGGAATTCTGCTACCTAGGCAGTAAAATAACCAATGACGGACGGAGGAAGAAGGAAATCAAAAGCAGACTCGCTATGGCAAAAAAGGCATTTCTGGCCAAGGAAGTTTACTAATATCAAATACCGGCCTCAATTTGAGGAAGAAATTTCTGAGGATGTACGTCTGGAGTACAGCATTGTATGGTAGTGAAACATGGACTGTGGGAATACCGGAACAGAAGATAATCGAAGCATTTGAGATATGGTGCTATAGACGAATGTTGAAAATTAAGTGGACTGATAAGGTAAGGAATGAGGAGGTTCTACGCCGAATCGGAGAGGAAAGGAATATGTGGATAACACTGATAAGGAGAAGGGACAGGATGATAGGACTTCTGCTAAGATATGAGGGAATGACTTCCATGGTACTAGAGGGAGCTGTAGAGGGCAAAAACTGTAGAGGAAGACAGAGTTTGGAATACGTCAAGCAAATAATTGCGGACGTAGGTTGCAAGTGCTACTCTGAGATGAAGAGGTTAGCACAGGAAAGGAATTCGTGGTGGGCATCATCAAACCAGTCAGTAGACTGATGACAAAAAAAAAAGAATCACTACCTTCCCCACCCCACTGCATAAACAATAAACAAGGACCGAACGAGGTGGCGCAGTGGTTAGACACTCGACTCGCATTCGGTAGGACGACGGAATCCCGTGTCCGTCCATCCTATTTTAGGTTTTCCGTGATTTCCCTGAATCGCTACAGACAAATGCCGGGATGGTTCCTTTCAAAGGGCACGGCCGACTTCCTTCCCCGTCCTTCCCTAATCCGATAAGACCGATGACCTCGCTGTCTAGTCTCCTTCCCCAAAACCAATCATAAACAAGGATTATGCAATACCACATTCCACCATATTCTGCTGTACTGTGTTTAAACACATATAAGGACGAATTAGTTGCAAGAGATGAAGAGCCTCCGGAAGGCAGCATCAACAGGGAGGGGAGACTACAAACCATACATGTGAATACTGAAGCGAGTCTCGATTCCATACACGTTACTCTTAAGAAAGACGAAGCGGTGCTCGTCGGAGTTATTCCAACAACACAGCCGAGGGGAACATTATCATCATGGATAACGGACGTGACAAAGGTATTTAGACTGCCGCAGTAAGTTGTACAGGAATGCTGTAAAGAGTAGAAAAAGAACACGTGGAGCATCCATCGTGTTAGAGAATTAGATAGACCTACGGAGTTTCTAGTCAGAGACATCGTCATTCACTTCTCCTGTCAGATACGGAAGAAGGCATTTGTTGGAGGTTAAAACGACTGTTGCATAGAAGTAGTTGCTACGGAGATTCACGATCCTTCTTCCTCAGCATTGTTAATGGATTACATGACAGATTACTTATAGAGCAGGTCATACCTCCAGATGTAGAAAAGGTTAGACAGTGTAGCACAGGTTGTCGTGTTTCACATTAGTGTTATCTTTCAATCTTGTTTGTGTTCTTTCGTTACCCTTTGTCTATGTCAATGAAGTTCTTATTAATTTGGGCGAAGGTGCATTGTGTATTACCCTGTTATTTACTTATTATTATCAAGGAAGTCCAACGAGGAATCTGTTGTGAAATGAGAGTATTAATAAACTCGGCTGTGAACAAGAGCTTTCTGGTGGTGCATTCATTCTCAGCCTGACGGAGGCAGAGAATTTGTTTAGCTAGTTTAATTAAAATTAAAATAAAGCACCACTCGCTGGAGGCGACCAGTGCGCAAACACCGGACCGGCGAGGACAGAAGGGAGACTCTCCAGCGGTGACGGTTTCGCTAGCATGTATTTGCATTGCAGATTAAAGCCGAGCCCTCAACACTGTGCTTCTGTAATTCGCAAGCGTGTGCCTTTGTACCTTCTTTACTCGTTTCCGCTTCAGAAATGTACAAAACAAAATTGGTACGTCACGGTACCTTATCTGTAGCGTGGGGCCAACACAGGTCTAGACAATTTGCCTCAGCGCAAGTATTTTGATGCTAACGAACTGCAAGACTTAGTGTAAATGAAGGAGTGTACTTCTGTGGTGAATGCAGCGCATTAGCAGTAATTCATTACTGCTATGGCGAGGATACTACCTACCTCTCTCTCCCTCTCCCTCACCCTCTTTGTCGATCTCTCTCTCTCTCTCTCTCTCTCTCTCTCTCTCTCTCTCTCTCTCTCTCTAGTGTCCAGTACTGAAGTTAGTTTCTAGTCTTCATTCAACGTTTGAAACGCATCCCACATCAAACATAATCTGCTGCATGTATGTCGTGCTTGGTCTCCCCTGGCGACTATTTCCTTCAATAACACCTACTACTATTGCTCCAGTTGTTGCTGTTGTTGTTTTATCTTAAAATGTATCCTATTAGTTTGTCTCTTCTAGTTTAAACGTGGCTCCACAGAGATCTGTTTTCCTATGATCTTCTCAGTAAACCTCAAACATATCTTCATCATCCTTCTACAATACCAAATTTCTTGGGCTTCTATCCGTCTTCTCTCTTGTTTTCCTGTTGTCCAAGTTTCACACCAGTATAGGACCACACTACAAACAAATACTTTTGTAATCGGTTTCCCTATTCCCACACCAGTGTTCTTGCTATTGAGTAAGTTGGTTTTCAAAGTAAATGCAGTTTAGGCCTTCTCTAGCCTCCTCACGACTACTTTGCTGCTAATACCGCCCCTTGTAATTCTTCTTCCCAAACAGGTAAATTCCTCTATCTCTTCTAACTTTTCTCATCAAATTCTTATTCTTAACAGTTCATAGTCTTCTTCAGTACTGCGTATCATCACTTTAGTTTTTCGCTTTTTACTCTCATGCCATACTGTCCTCAGGTAATCTATTCCATTTTATTGAGGACGTTCTCTAGATCTTCTTGCGTCTCCGTTACCGCATCTCCCGCCACTAATCTTGATCCCCACCTCAGTGCTTTCGCGAACTTCCTGCATGTAACAACTGAATATAAGAGCAGAGACTATGAATCCTTCTTCCACACCTTTCCTAATTTTTGCGTCCGTTCCTAACGAGAATTGCGAATGCAGGCCTCTTCGTTCTTGTAGAAGTTGAGTGTTACTCATACTCAGATGTTTTGGAACTGCTTTCTTCACCACTCTGGACGTCTCTTGCCAGATAAGATTTTCAGATGCATTTTATAGGTATTCAAGGCTGTACAAGTTAGTTTATTTTTCTGTGCTGCCTTTCCGATAAGAACTCTGATAGCTGGAATCGCCTCTGGTTCCTGATCCTCTCCTGAATATTCACTCAGCATATCCTCCACCTTCTGTTCAGTTTTGTTCAGAATTGTCTTTATGAGAGTATTCGAAGCTTGTGATATTATATTCAACAAACTGGGATATACCCCATTCGTACCTCTCAAGCATAGAAGAATGCTCACACAATGCATAAAAGGCTTATAAAACTTTTTCTACTTTGCTGCATTTGGTTGCTATGGAAAAGTTCCTTCCGGAAATTAATATCGTGCAAAAACTATTACAAAATCAAAACCTAACTATAAAATACAGGACTGTTGAAAATAGTTTACACCTCTCATTGAATCTGTCCCTCTGTCAGTGAATTTCTGATGTGCAGCTAGAGTTATGAAGAATTACCATGTTCCGTTTACAGACGATCCTACGACATACATACGATGGTTTTAGCTTCATCATATTTGTATGCACGTATTAAATTAATACGTTATTTTTAATACACGTTGCAGTGGGATGTTACTCTAGCTACTCCCCCCCCCCCTCCGCCCCTGAACCCCCCCCCCCCCCCCCCCCCACCAAAGAAAAATGATGCGACGAATGAATTACAGCTCCAAGGTTGTGCACAGCTATGATCCGGCAATAAGGTTTGAAGGATATATCAAATATGACAGGTCAACAGCACCCTCTCTTGTATTTACGTCTCCGCTTTACCAGACACTTCACCGGGTGTAAGAGAGGGTAATTCCTGTGCCACTGGCATTTCCATTCTTTCCACATTTCAGTACTGATTGGGAAGAACGGCAATACTGCGTGTGAGTCCTTTTCTTCAAGGTTTCTTCATGACATATCCTCAGGAGTAAGTGATATGTTCCGACTCTTCCAGAAACGTTGTCCCCGGACATTTATACATCATACCTTGATTTGAAAGGCCCTTCTTGTAGCTCCGGCCCTAGAGTTGGATTAACTCCGTGACGCTTTTTAAGACGAAACTTTGAGCTTTTGTATGTCCTCAATTTATTCCACCGTATCATGGTCCCATACTAAGGAACAAAACTCAAGTATCGATCGAAAAGTTTTCTGGAATCTATCCTTAATGGCTAGACTATAATTTATGACGATTCTTGTAGTCGTTCTACTTCCGAAAGTTGGTCGTTCGTATTATTTGGAAAGTTAGCAACTGCTTCTGCTGTTGCGTGCATACACAAACTCTGAGTATGAGCTATTATTATTTCAAAGAGTAGCAAGCGAAGTGTTGTTGAGGGTAGTCGGACGCAGCCTGACTTGGAGAGAAGCCGCTCGCCAGGAGAGGTCGCATCTTGCGCTGAACGTGATAGTATCGTCCGAGGAGATTTTGGGATTAACTGGGGCTTTTTGGTAATTTGCATTTTTTGTGCACGTAGTTGTTGCTTGCTTGCACGTAGTTGTTGCTTGCTTGCACACTGGAGGGATTTTGTCAGATCTGTGTATGCGAACATTGAGAGTTAAGCCGTCGGCACACGAACCGTGCTGTCGAGCGTTAACGTTGATCGTGCCAAGTTCAACGTGCTGCTGAACGCTCAGGAACGGTGCAACTTGTGCACACGGTACGTGGGCCACAACGTGGTATACGCGATCGCAACACACTCCAGCGGCAGTTGAGGGATGCTTCTGGTTCGTAATCACACTCTTTACTCAACGAGCCCGCGTAAAATTCCCACGCTAGCTCTATTAAAACGCACATTTCCTCCATCGTCCACGAAAAGGAAAGTACCATGTCCTAACAATAAGGACACAGGATTATAAAAGTTCCATTACAAACAGTGCGGTATGAATTTGGAATACTTCTCCGCATAAGATAAACATTATTTCATCATTCCCACATTTTAGCAAAACCCCAAGGTCAGTCTTACATGATCACTGTTCCTACCCAGTAGTAGGATCTTTGCAACATCTGAATTAGAAAGCGTAAAAGAAAGAGGAGCAAAATATCTTTATACAAGTAGCGCAAGCTGTCCTGTTGATTAAGCCAATCGAACAGTCACCCCTCAAAAAAAGGTGAACTTATATTTACATAACATCAGATATTATATGGTATACTTACATTAAACTAAGAATGAAGTATCAGAACTTAATAAAAACGCGAATGTTAGGAAAAAATTTGGTAGTGTTAGGAATGGACCCACTCCACCAAGAAAGATTCATTCCTGGACATAGATGCTACCCATTACGCTAAACCAACAACATACTCCTTGCATATAATTATGCTGTGTTACTACTTGCTAAAAACGTTAGTCGTAGATAATTATGTTATTAACTGAAATTTAACAAATTGTACCAATAGCAACGCGTTTTGGGTGGATCCTCAGTGAGTCGCTGCCTTCATATAGCCTACTCTCATAATACGCAAGTTAGAATAATTATTTTGCCACGAAAATGATGTTTCTCATTATTTTATTGGAAGGAATCACACAACTAACAACGGGATTTCCAATGATTCTCAATTTGCTGGTGTTCAGAAACGGCATACATACATATAGGCTTGAAATAAATGCCAATATGGCACCTCACAACTCTATACTGAAGGGAGACGGCGTGTGTGTGACGTAGGTTGCGTTGTGCCATCTCATTGGTCAATGCTCAGACGCGCGCTCAGAATATCTGACACGCCAGATATTGCTCTGCACGCTCGGAAAGACTCCCGAGCGTGCTATTCCACGCTATGACGTCAGAAACTCGGCACGCTCAACGCTCAACGTTCGGGTGCCCGGTCCGTGTGCCGACGGCTTAACATCTGTATCTTTATTGTGAACAGATACGTGATTTTTTATTACAAGCATTGTGAAATAATTAAAGTTTTCAATCTGTTCAAGGAAAAGAAAGGTCGGAGTAAAGTATGTCAATGTATTAATCTTCATTTTGAGAATATAGTAAATTAAAGATTTTTTTGTTCGTTTCATTTTTAACAGCGCTTAAGGCTTGTTGACCAAATCGCTCCTAATCATTCAATGTCTATACAGAAAAACAAAATAGGAGTATTTTCATCAGTAGTTGTGACCATGCATTGCGCTTTGCATGGATTGCAGTATTTATTGTGAATTATGTTAGTATTATGTTGGTCATGCAGTTGCAGCGGCAAGACGAGGTAAGTTGTCTGTTGCGTACAGGAGCATTGCAGTATAATTCTCAGGAGACGTTAGAGAATATTTTAAAATTTGACGCCAGATACTAGAGAATTGAGAGCGTGAAGCGAATGCTGGCAACAGTAAAGGCAGCTCACTGTACTACTGGACACAGTACAAACTTGGTTCTTAAAACGTTTGGTTCCATGATGTTTAGTGCGCTGGTTTGGCTGTGATTTCTGACTCTTTGGTCACGGGATACTGTAGCGTGTCCGCACGTAAATATGATTAGAATTTGCCAAGAAAGATAGTGTTCCCATCAGTTACTGTGATCTCACGTATTTCTAATTCTGTCATAGTTAGCTACAGCTACAGTTACAGCTCGCTGCTAACTGTTGCAACTGGTTGGTTAGATGCAACTGGCCGCAGTGAATGAGTGTTTAAATATACTTAAACGGCGCTTGGAAACGTGTCGCTGTGTCTTGTGCCTAATAATGCACATTATCAGACAATATTCTGAGTTGACTGGTATAGTACGATAGCGGACCCAGTTGTGGAAACAAGCGTCAACAGTTTAGGTGCATCCTGACAAATGAACATAAACAGGACAGAATCTGTAGCATTAATATTGTTATTAAAAGTTAGAAACTGGTAAGAGTTTTAAACTGGTAAGGGTTTTTTACTGTACTTTTGTTAAGATAGAAAATAATTGTACTAGGATTTTTATACAATTAGCATCCTTTTTTAAATGTATATTTATACAAGGAATGAATGACACACAGATAAAGACACACATTTATTGGTATCAACAAAAATGTGAATGTATGGCCTATCATAGCTTTCTAGTTAACAGTGTGAAATGTGAAAAATAAATATCTAATACCTAACCTTTTAAATAGTTGTTAATGTTGATGTACACTATATTTTTGGATCGTTTTACATTGTTTAGAAACTAGTCCGCTTCTGTAATGGAACAAGATGGATGTTTCATAGCACAAACATTGAGCAAGACTGTCTGTAATCCATTCCCGGAACCACCGACGTTGAGGGAAGCTACCCTTCTTAATTTCTAAAACTGTTACATAATTATCAGTTTTTTATTTATTCTGACATTCCGGCTCAAATGTTTGGTACTAAAAAGTGCTTTGGGAGCTTTATTTTACATTTGTAGGTGAGTTCATCTTTTTGCTGTTATACGACATTATTTTTTGGCTTACTGTAATGTTTTAAGGGATTTGTTTACTTGAGATGAAGACCCGAAAGTATTTTACTGAGGTGCTCTAAGGTGAAATCTATTATAGTTGTGTGTTTTCTTATTTAAGTATATGTTACTGGTAAAAATGTTCAGTTGATCGTGCCAATATCCTTAACAGAACTTCTAGCATTTCGTTACTATTTTGTAGAAATACGTCCTCTTTATACAGCAGTATCACCTGCGGTCACCCTCATAGAGTTTCAGAGGCTATCTTATTGATTCATTTATTTATAAACAAGAGCCCTGTAACACTGCTTTCGGGTAGGATTGAAGTCACTGTTAACAATGGGAGATTCCTCAGCATTAAGAATGATGTGATATGTTTGGTGTAATACTAGGCCACTCTCATCAACATCAGAGTGGTCTGCCTGAGTAAACTCCTACAGTTCTGCATAGGGCGTAGATAATAATGCTGCGTTATGAGATGGCCCCTCCACCAGAGGTAGGCTGTGGATACCTGTTATTCAAAGATGCAAGTCAGTTCGGCCAGCCTGTAGGCCACCTTCCGGATACGGTGGTAGTTGATGGTGCGCCAAACACCATCAGTCCAACTCTCAGCATTCTGAAGCTGGAAGTCTCCAAGACATCACATCAGCGGAAGATTTATCCAGCTCACAGCCACCAGGTTTCGTAAACCAGGAAGAGAGCAGTTGAAGAATGAGGAAGTCACCTGTCAAATGGTAGGCGGTATAACAAAGAGACTGAGTCAGTGTAACTTATTGACGTATGGCCTTTGATGTGTGAGTGTTTATTGTAGTCCATCTGTGGGAATGATATTATGTCTTGCTGGGGATGTCTGCATGTGTCCTCATTTTCTGGGGTCAGAATTTTCTTCCAGCGCTTGAGCTTGGTGTTTTCCTGTTCACCATCATCTATGTGGGCTAATTGGGTTTCTTGTGGAACATTTACTTGTTTTTGTTGAATTGTGTTATAGTGTGAGAGTAAAGTTATGATCCCTCCTCAGTCATGTTGCTGAATTAACAATTCAGCCTGGCCCCTCGAGCAAGGTGACGCAATAAACTCTGTGGTGTGCCGTATTACTTGCAGTATCAGCTATCTTTGTCATTCCGATTGCTCAGGCATGTTACCTATAAATACATTTGGCCTTGTTGAACTTGGCTTAGCACTGGTTGCAGAAAACAAAATTGCTCAGTAAAAATTCGTCTGTACGATCGTATCGAATGAAACATTAAGACTGGTATTGATTACATCAGCTAGTAATAGCGAATACTTTGTTCAATAATCAAAAGGTAAGGAGCTATACTTGGAAAACCTCGGGAGGTACGGCAAGAGTTCATTTAGAGAAATGCAGAATGGATAAGCAGTAATACACCTATCTCACTTTCAGCTATTCGGGTGTGGTATAAGTTACGATTATGATAATGACCTTTCCAACAAGTTCAACAAGTTTCACAAAGTACATAGCTCTACACATAGAATAGTAACCAATCCCTCGAAAATAAAAAATAAATAAAAAATAAAACTGAAAGCAGGAAAGACACAAAGACAATGTTCTACAAACAAGGGTACTGTCAGCTTAAATGAAATTCATATGAAAGACAGAATGAGACACTCTGAGAGGTTGGCGAAAATGATTCTGAAATCGGGAAAGAATTAATAGATTTTGCTTGAATGATACATTAGAAACTTAGAGAGAAAAATAGAAGAAGCATATAGGAGAAAAGGGCGAAAATAATAGGCAGGCGTGTGGTTGACTGTAGACGTAAAGAAAAGATGGAGACAGAACGCCCAAAGGAAAATGGTTTTTGGTGAAACGGAGCAGGCTATATGCCTGCTCCTTGAACTGTTGAAGAAGACGTAGAAGAAAGTGCTTTTACCAAGAAGAATTGCTATTAGTTACTTTTTCTCTGAATTTTTTTCTTTCTATTGTCATCCAGAAGAGTAATTGGTTATAATTTAGCTTTTCCCTTTGATGATGAAAATTTTTTCAGTGTGACATTTAATCACTTTTGTTAAAACTAAGTATTTGTATTATTCGTTTACCAAGAATAAATTATTGATTTGTCTTTCTTGAATAAGCTCAGCTTTGACCAACACGAGGATTTATCTCTCAGAAAGGTTATTTAAGGAGTCAGTAAGACACCTTAGGAAGATTCTGTGAGGAAAATTTAGTTATAAGCCGCATACCTCAACCGATTGTGGCCTTTTTTTATGGAGAGCGTAACGTGAGCCTGAAGTGATAGAAATACGATCTCTTAAAATAAAAGGCGAGAGCTCTAGAAGCAAACTAAAAGTAGTCCACTAGAAATATCTTTCAAAATAATCAAAATTCCCTGGGTCCCTCTTTCGATGTCAGCCACAGCTTAAGTTGTGAATAAAAATAATCTGTGATGACGGCCGAAGACTTTCGACATAAGGTGCCACACACTTTCTGCCAACATTCATGTAACAGAAGGCACTGGATAGGGCAAGGATTTAGCGCAACCTACAGTGGTTGGGATGGAGAACTGACCATTATGAGCACAAGAATCTGGAACGATCAACCACGTGAGGAGGCAGAAGGCAATGGAAACTACTGCATGAAACATACATAAGGTGTATCCACCGGACGCGTGGCTTGTAACTGTAATGTGTCATGATCACTTGTTCATCGGCAAATGTTCCCGGATGGGTCCCATGCTCGGATCTCCTGGAGGGAAAGCCAGTAGTGAAGCAAACAATTGAAAAGTTGGAATTAACTACAATGGGTAGCTCACAACGAGTCAGAGCGTGAAATTTCTGAACGTTATAGGGAAGCAAGAAAACTTGGAAAAAGAAAGGAAAGGCTCAGTCTACATATAGTGAGGTTAGTGAAGTGAAACAGTAGGAAGATAAAAAGCTCTACTCAGAAGAACATTGAGTAATATCAGCAACTGCACCAAGTGGTATAAAGCGAGTCTGGTCCTGTATGATTACAACGGTATTATAGAGAATGAGTTGCAGTGAACAGTTCAGTGCGTGGTTCAACAAGCATTTCGCTCTCATTTAAGTATATGGCCGAAAGAGTAAGCCTTCAGAAATTGTGGAACGAACCCTGTCGTCCTGGACCTGGTGCCACAAATGGCGCAGATTCACAATGAGATGGGGAAATTCAGAGGCGTCTATTGTCTATTGAGGCCCAAGCGCTGTAGTGCCCGAGTGAGACAGACGAGAACTTACGTCATAGGGCAAGCCAATAGAAGGCTATTGTGGCCAAGGAGACGTAGTAGTGTTAAATGTGGCGGACACCAGCTCGCCCATAAAGGGAAACATTTATGAGAAGTATTTAATTCTGTAGTAGTGCAAGGAACCAACCAACAGTAATTTAAATCTGCCATCGTCCTTTTATTTTCTTGGTGATCCCAATAAAACTTAAATACTGATAATATCTATAATAGTTAAGGATTTAGTGTTGAAGTGAAATTAACAAGTTTTGTAACGAAGAGCTAAATGCTAAAATCTGAACGCTTTGGGCGATCTTAACGATCGACATTTCATATCGAAGCGCATCATTAAAATGACAAATGGTTGTAAATATCAACTCTGTAATTTTAATTGTTTAAAAGATATAGTAAATTTAAATTATCAGAGTTTTCAGTTACGCATCAGATCAATCAATAATTTTTCCACATAAAACACACTGAACGATTACAGCATGACACTTTATTGAATCATTAGATAATGGAATATTTGTTGTAAAATTTAGTGCATAATAGTTACTTTTGTTCTATATTTATTAATCAGAAAGCACATTAGCCCACATCTCGTGGTCGTGCGGTAGCGTTCTTGCTTCCCACGGCCGGGTTCCCGGGTTCGATTCCCGGCGGGGTCAGGGATTTTCTCAGCCTCGTGATGGTTGGATGTTGTGTGATATCCTTAGGTTAGTTAGGTTTAAGTAGTTCTAAGTTCTAGGGGACTGATGACCATGGATGTCAAGTCCCATAGTTCTCAGAGCAATTTGAATCATTTAGAAAGCACATTAGTGCAAGGCTACTGGTCCTGACATTCAAAGTCAAGAAAGAAATTGTATCGGTTTTATGTAAGAGAATTTAAGGTTTATATTGTAATGGATATTATTGTTAAGTTATTTAGAACGTGAAAGTGGTGAGGCTTTGACTATTTAAAAATGTTAAAAAGTAAAGTAAAGTAGAATAAGCTGTAGCCAATCAGACGGACTGCGGAAAGGGAGCAGCGGTAGTCAATTGAGCGAAGATGTTCGGAGAGCGAGAAACGCAGTCGGATACGAGCACAGGGGCAGTTCTGGTCGACACACTAAAGGGGAAAGTTCGGATGGAGTCGCGAAAACGAACAGTTGGGATGGAGACACCAAAGGGAAAGTTCGGATTGAGACACGAAAGCGGACAACCAGCCTTTTGGGAGCTAGGAAGTGAAACGACTTAGAAAATTTCGAGTTGTGTGGTATCGCGGGACTGAGCGGTGAGCAGCCCCGCGCCTCGTGTAAACTCTAACTTATCGCGTGAATGATTTGTATTTTGAGATGAGATTGTGAACGATAGAACTGTATCAAGCGGATATGCGCTCGAGTGTAACAGTAACTCTAAATACGACCACTTTCGCTATAAGTTTGCTTTCTGAATGAACATTATTCTAACCAAATTCCAAATGTGTTGCCTACATCATTTATGGTTCGTTAATTTAGCACCGTGTTTTAGCAGTAGTTTGGAGTGAAAACAAAGTAATGCCGAAGAAGAGGTGACATCGAAAGCACGTGGTTGAAGCCAGCAGCGGCATCTTAACGGCGATTCATCGCACAGCTGTGTTTGCAGTACCACAGCAGAGGCTACGAGATCTTTAGCGTCGGCTTCAACTGCAACATTGACAGCAATAACATGGCAGAAGGATCCAGCACGACAAAGCTAAGTACCTGCGCTAATAGCCAGTCTTTTGGCAGCTAGGAAGTGAAACGACTTAGAAAATTTCACTTTGAGTGGTATCGCGGGACTTATTCTCTGAGCGGCGAGCAGCCGCGCGCCTGCTGTGAACTCTAACTTTTCACGTAGGTAACTTGTATTTCGCTATGAGATTGTGAATGATCGGACTGAATCAAATGGATATGCGCTCAAGTGTAACAGTACCTCTAAATAGGACCACTATTAGTTTGCTTTCTGAATTAACATTATTCTAACCAAATCGCAACTCTGTGGCCCTCATCATTTTTGGGTCGATAATTTAGTTTCCGATAATACACTCCTGGAAATTGAAATAAGAACACCGTGAATTCATTGTCCCAGGAAGGGGAAACTTTATTGACACATTCCTGGGGTCAGATACACCACATGATCACACTGACAGAACCACAGGCACATAGACACAGGCAACAGAGCATGCACAATATCGGCACTAGTACAGTGTATATCCACCTTTCGCAGCAATGCAGGCTGCTATTCTCCCATGGAGACGATCGTAGAGATGATGGATGTAGTCCTGTGGAACGGCTTGCCATGCCATTTCCATCTGGCGCCTCAGTTGGACCAGCGTTTGTGCTGGACGTGCAGACCGCGTGAGACGACGATTCATCCAGTCCCAAACATGCTCAATGGGGGACAGATCCGGAGATCTTGCTGGCCAGGGTAGTTGACTTACACCTTCTAGAGCACGTTGGGTGGCAAGGGATACATGCGGACGTGCATTGTCCTGTTGCAACAGCAAGTTCTCTTGCCGGTCTAGGAATAGTAGAACGATGGGTTCGTTGACGGTTTGGATGTACCGTGCACTATTCAGTGTCCCCTCGACGATCACCAGAGGTGTACGGCCAGTGTAGGAGATCGCTCCCCACACCATGATGCCGGGTGTTGACCCTGTGTGCCTCGGTCGTATGCAGTCCTGATTGTGGCGCTCACCTGCACGGCGCCAAACACGCATACGACCATCATTGGCACCAAGGCAGAAGCGACTCTCATCGCTGAAGACGACACGTCTCCATTCGTCCCTCCATTCACGCCTGTCGCGACACCACTGGAGGCGGGCTGCACGATGTTGGAGCGTAAGCGGAAGACGGCCTAACGGTGTGCGGGACCGTAGCCCAGCTTCATGAAGATGGTTGCGAATGGTCCTCGCCGATACCCCAGGAGCAACAGTGTCCCTATTTTGCTGGGAAGTGGCGGTGCGGTCCCCTACGGCACTGCGTAATATCCTACGGTCTCGGCGTGCATCCGTGCGTCGCTGCGGTCCGGTCCCAGGCCGACGGGCACGTGCACCTTCCGCCGACCACTGGCGACAACATCGATGTACTGTGGAGACCTCTGACTTTCAACATCCTTAAAGGGTTTATAAGCTTTTATCACTTGTTTAATTAATAATTAATTACATATTTTGGTGACACGTCAGTTTGTTGTTGTAGGTTCTTCATGTTCCATTATACGTAATTTCCCAAATATTTATTTGTAATTAGTCTGTGGTTATTTATAGATTCCTTCGTGAATTCCTTCAGCGATAGTATCACAGTTTCTCAGACTTCAAGGACTATATGTGATACTTGTTGCTCCGAGATCCTAAAAGTGTGCATTAGGCTGGTGAATCATTCTATACTGGCCAGACTCTGTTGAGTTTAGAGCTTGTATGCATTAATGGACAGAATGAAAGGCACACGCCAGAAGAAAGGAAAAACACACCTTTGTGGTATTGTAATCTTTCCTGGCAGTGAGAACGAAGACGCAAACGTAGTGGCTGTGGAGCTTACGTTCCCCACATTCGCAAGATGAAATGAGCTTCGGGAATTGCTAACTACAGTGACTTTCTTGAATTGGAGAGAGAGTCAAAATAATTTCTGCTTCGTGTGGTGTCCAGATGAAGATCAGGTGGGAACTTAGGTAATCGTAAGCAGTGCTGGGCAATGTTGCCCAATGCAACGGACACGATGGCTCCCTTCATATGGTCGTACATCGTGAGAAACGGCGAAGTAACTAGAAGACGAAGCGGTAATACAGCGCTGGATTGGATGGACAGATAATTACAAGCACTTCCTATGCGAAAAAGAAAATGACCTCACTGGGATGAGGAAGATATCAACGGAGGATATACCACACCAGTGGAAAAGTGGTCCTTTCCGAGCACAGAAAAGTAAAATATATTCCTGTTTAAGAATATACGTGATAGATGGGTACCAGATGCCGCATCTAAGCACCTTCCTAAGCACCTCTAAAACACTAGTTCATCGCTCATTTCCATCCGTTCCCACTGTCCCATTCTCATTCTCAGTCATACAATCAACCCTACTTATTGACACTATCCCTTTCTGTTTCTCTAACAGTCATTATCTCCTGTCGTACAACCACAATCTCCTTCTGCCTACTATTTCTGACTTCTCTGGTTGTCACTATTGTCACTAACTTCCTCTTGCTCCCTCTGACTGCTATTCTCTCCACTGCTACTGTCTCTTCTCGCTACCTCTTCCTGATTTCCATTATCCCTCCTTTTAACTGGCACTGACCCACTTGCACTTTCTCTGTCTCCTCCTTTCTTTCTCACTGGACTGTCTCCTTCACTCTTTTCCTAGCAATGTTCGATCACTGTAAATTATGCTACCTTGTCATTATGTCTCTCTCTGTCTCTCACATTGCCATTGTCTACTTCGCTCTTTTTATACCACAACTACTGTCTACTATCTTCCAGTATTTATTATTTTTCCTTCTATTTACAAATTCCACTGCCTCTTTCTCTCTCAGCATAAAGACCGTGAATATGTTAGCATGCCGAAATTTGTGGGAAACATTTTAGAGATGATGAACAAAAGAGAGGGGGAGGCGGCTGGTACACAACTTTCCAGTTAGTCTTTCAAACAACAGCATATTCGCCTTTTCTATGCACGGATAGGAGCATCTTTCTGCTGATTATCTTCTTTTTACTGCTACAGCAAAGCATGTCATACGTTTGAAAAAAACTTCAGCGGTCAGTAAAATTTTGATAGTA
Source organism: Schistocerca gregaria (assembly GCF_023897955.1). Taxonomy (NCBI): domain Eukaryota; kingdom Metazoa; phylum Arthropoda; class Insecta; order Orthoptera; family Acrididae; genus Schistocerca; species Schistocerca gregaria. The sequence goes on from NC_064922.1 coordinate 749,362,130, forward strand.
TGCTTGTGTGAAACTCAAGTTACTGATTTTACACCTTGCACCGGACTTGACGTGCACAAAAATTTTACATGTTCTCTACTACTACAGAATGGGGTTTCCAGAACCCTACTTAAGACAATGGAGACGACTATACCCTATTTCTCTTTGCTGCGCCAGTTTATAACCTATGTTTGGATCTCACATCGAATTTTAAGTGCGTGCTGTACATGTACATGTAAGGTAAGTTTGAAGCTCTGTATCTCGGAAACGGATAACATCAGTAAAATTTTCAAAGTAGTAAGATATCGGGACCTCGGAAATGTACCGCAAAAATTCCAACTATTGGCTGTGTGTAGTCGTCGGGGAACCTACGATTTCAGTTGGGTGAGAAAATTTTTTTTAAAAAAAAGCATTTTTCAGTTTTCTAACGAATCGTCCGGGAGCTAATAAGGATTTTTTAAAACAGGAGGATCGCATTTCTAGACAAACCATTAAAATTCGAGCAACCATAAGGATTTCTTTATTATTTACATTTTTGCTACATATCTCTTTCATGTATGTATCACACTTAAATTTGAACCTATGTAACTCGGAAGCGGATAAAGATTACAACAAAATTTCCAAAGGGTATAGAGATCCGGATCTTAGGAATAACTTGTAAAAATTTCAGTTTCAGGCTGTGCATAGCCGTTTTGGAATCCGTGACACTGTTCTGGCACGAAAAAATATATACCAAGTAAAACGCAAAGAGAACCAAGCAACCTGATCAATTTGCCGGTGCAGAAGAAAGTATGTAATGATCATACTTTGACACCGTGCTGTAAGATAATGACACTAAGATGAGCCTTATGTTCGGTATACAAATGGTCCATAGGCAAAATGCTGCCCAAAAGAACTTGCCCCTAGCTCTCTACCGCTAGTAAAACCGGAGGTATTTTGTAACATATTAGGTTGTTTTTGTTGTGGTCTTCAGTCCTGAGACTGGTTTGATGCAACTTTCCATGCTACTCTGTCCTATGCAAGCTTCTTCCTCTCCCAGTGCCTACTGCAACCTACATCCTTCTGAAACTGCTTGGTGTATTCATCTCTTGGTCTCCCTCTACGATTTTTACCCTCCACGTTGCCCTCCAATACTAAATTGGTGATCACTTGATGCCTCAGAACATGTCCCACCAACCGATCCCTTCTTCACGTTGTGCCACACACTTCTCTTCTCCCCAGTCCTATTCAACCCCTCCTCATTAGTTATGTGATCTACCCATATAATCTTCAGCAATCTTCTGTAGCACCATATTTCGAAAGCTTCTATTCTCTTCTTGCCTCGACCATTTATCGTCTATGTTTCACTTCCATACATGACTAGACTACATACAAATACGTTCAGAAACTACATCCTGACACTTAAATCTATACTCGATGTTAACAAATTCCTCTTCTTAAGAAACACTTTGTTTCCCATTGCCAGTCTACATTTTATATCCTCTCTACTTCGACCATCATCAGTTATTTTGCTTCCCTAATAGCAAAACTCCTTTACTACTTTAAGTGTCACATTTCCTGATCTAATTCCCTCAGCATCACCCGACTTAATTCGACTACATTCCATTATCCTCGTTTTGCTTTTTTTGATGTTCCTCTTATATCCTCCTTTCAAGGCACTGTCCATTCCATTCAACTGCTCTTCCAAGTTCTTTGGTGTCTCTGACAGAATTACAACGTCATCGGCGAACCTCAGTTTTTATTTCTTATCCATGGATTTTAATACCTACTCCGAACTTTTCTTTTGTTTCCTTCACTGCTTGCTCAACATACAGATTGAATAACATTGGGCAGAGGCTACAACCCTGTCTCACTCCCTTCCCAACCACTGCTTCCCTTCTATGCCCCTCAACTCTTATAACTGCCATTTGGTTTCTATACAAATTGTAAATGGCTTTTCGCTCCCTATATTTTAACCCTGCCCCCTTCAGAATTTCAAAGGGAGTATTCACATTAACCATAAAGTAAATCTGCATGCCGTCGGGAAAAATTACGGCTGTAGTTTCCCCTTGCTTTCAGTCGTTCGCAGTACCAGCACAGCAAGGCGGATTAGGTTATTGTTACAAGGCCAGATCAGTCAATCATCCAGACTGTTGCCCCTGCAACTACTGAAAAGGCTGCTGCCCCTCTTCAGGAACCACACGTTTGTCTGGCCTCTCAACGGATACCGCTCCGTTGTGGTTGCACCTACGGTACGGCTATCTGTATTCCTGAGGCACTCAAGCCTCCCCACCAACGGGAAGGCCCATGTTTCACTGGGGGGCGTGAGGGGGGGGGGCAGGGTAATGTTAGGTAGCGCATGCAATAGCATGGGTGTAGATGTACCTGAGAATATGACGCAGACTTAGTTCCTACACTGCTAAGAAGCATATCAGGCTAAATCGATGAGCTGGCATGTTTCCAGCTTCCTGCCGGTTCATGTCCAGTGCATTAGAAATGTTTTGTTAACGTTGTTTTCCAGATGTTACGAGGTCTTCCTCTACTTACTTATCCATCCGTTGGTTTCCAAAGCAAGATTGACATATAGATTCTTTCACCTTTCTTGCATAGAAAGCTCCCTGCAAGTATCATCCGCCTTTCAGCAACGATTTAGTGCTACCTGTGTAGACCTCTCATTCCCAGTACGTCATAGTTTTGAAACTTGGTCGCAACAATTGACCTCCGAATACCGCCTAAAACGACCTCGGTGAAAAATATTGAGCTTGTGTGTTGATTTTACTGACACTTTTCATGTCCCACAAATAAGTATTATCATCGGTAGGTTGATGGAGGAGTAGAGCCTACGCTTTATGTACATACTTACAGAGTCTAATGACTATATTTTTACCCCGTTCTACTGGTGATGTCTGCGTCTACATCGCCATTACTAGGGATAAGGTTGCTGAAATGTGCTTATCCGTCAGTACTTTCTAGATTTTTGTTGCACTATAATTTGTATAGATACATCTCCACTTGTTACGCACATTGACACTATCTTATCACAATTTATTTTGATCCCTACAGAAGCGGCCTTTCTATCCACCTTCTGGTTGTCATTAGTTGTAAATTTTATTGTGAAAAGCCTAGACTGCTCATTTCAGAGTGTCTCCACGTAGGAGTTGTCCATAGTTTTCCTCATTACGAGATGGTGAAAAAAATATGGTGAAAAAAATCCATTTCTGTGTGATACCTGCGAGAATACTAGAGAAAGGGTTGTTCTCATCTTCTTTTTTTATACTAAACTAAACTCCGGTGATCTGACAGGAACAGCTGTTCCCACTTCGGTGATCTGACGGGAACAGGTGTTATCACTGCTGCAAGGCCGTTGGTCTTTTCTTACGTAGAAACTTTGAATCTACGTACAGAATTCGGAAAACATATGTAACGTAGCCAGGAATTCCGTATAGACTTACCATGTTCACTCAGTGATTCTCAGCATGTAGTGTCAAAAGCATTTTTTAAACTCAAAGAAATCTAGGTGCAGTGGACAGTTGATTTCTATGGATTTTCCGATTTCCTTTTGTAGAGAGTATACTGCAATTTTGTCATATGGTGACATGATGGAGACCGTGGCTGTTGTTTGAAGATGGTTTTAGGACAGCAACCAGCCACAAATTATTTTTGTACAGAGCAGGATCTCCCACTTCGAAAGACACCTGTTCTTCCAAGTCGACAACCTGCTGCTTCTTTCGACCTTTTTAGGCAAAAGAGTGCCTAGCATTGAGGGAAAGGTAACATGTCTCTCGTTTGTACATTCGATTAGTTTTGCGCTCTTCGGTATTTTACAGAGAGGCCACGCCTGTTGGATTCAGAACTTGCCTTGTTTACCGACAGATACTTCACAGTTTAGTAAGGTGATGATTTAACTCTGGAACCCGCTATTTCAAGATTTTGGATAAGATTTCATTCTAAACTGCTGATTAAAAGCCGTGGGTATCAAAGAAGTTCCTAAAATTTAAATATCGCTCTCACCTGAGAATTTTAGCTGAATAAGGCGCAGAAGTGTGTTGCTTAGTGTCACGTTTTCTCGATACTATTAGAGAAGGTAAGACATGGCTCGATACAATGATGTTATGTGGTTCGTTTTAAAACTTCCGAAAGAGCAATCTTACACATGTCTTTTTCTAATGATAATTATGTTGAAATGTGGTTAGAATGCTGTTATGAAACGTCCCATCAATGTGATTTCGTCAACTTTGTTAGCTCGCAGAAGATATTCGTGCACTGCTTTGCCTCTCCACAAGCAAAATATTTTCCAGACGTTTCTCTTAAAAAGAATATTTCATTTTATCTAAGACGTACCTTCGTATTTTTGCTAACAGCTGTTTTGCACCGCGCATATGCCTATAACAGGAAACACTAGCATATGCACTCTGTGTGACTTTAACACGGGTAACTGAATACAGTTTGCTTTAGTTTTTTTTAAATCAAACTGCACATGACTACTAATACGATTCCTACCTTGTCGTTAATGGATGCTGCTTTTTGATATTTTGAGAATCACTGTAGAAAATGACTGAAAGAAAGTAAGCGGGCCTCAGTATCGATCTCTAGTACTAAGATAAAGAAAAAGAGGCGAAGAAGCTTTAAAGAAAGTTCTACGCCTTGATGTTTTTATGAAATCCCGAAAGAATCCAGGTAAAGAAGAAACTCTCCCTGCACAAAACTGTAGAAGAAACGCTTAGCCCAAATAAGCACAAAGACGTAGAAATATCACTTCTTGTAAACGAAAGTGAAACTGGAACACCCATTATGGATGTGCTCAACCTTTTTTGAATGTGAAAAACTGATGGAACCCGGTACTACAAAGCAATCAACGGGAAAGACAAAATGAAGGAAGTGATTTTTCAAAATCAAAACAGAACTTTAAAAATGGTACCACAAGACGTTCTATTAGTGTATTTCTCCAGAGAAAGCTTGCAAACAATGGAACTATTGACAGGGATTGTTCATTATACCCAGAAGTCAGGGACGTTTATTTAGTGCACTGTGTATTGTGTTTTGGTGGAAGTTAGACTTGGCACGCCCTCGTGGTTTCTCGGACTGGAAGTATCCTAGGGTTGTTGCAGATGATGAAAACAGTTCAAGGCTATAAGATCGTGACCTTGGTATTAAAAACAGAAGCTCGGCTCTGACAGAGATATATGGAAAATTGCTACCTCAACTTAAAAATAAAGTGCATAATATGTTAGATAAGTTGTTGCTCTTGTACAGGAACTTGGAAGTGTTCATAACGGTAGCGTTTCAGTGTTTATTGAACTTATTACTGAATTTTATCAACGTCTTGCTAGTGTATTGAATCATGTTAATTTCCTTTCTTTCCTTTACATACAAATAAGCTATATGTAAACTGAATGAGCTATAAACCAAAGACACCACCAAAAGTAAATTAAATAGTTGTTTTGTGGCAAGGATAATGTTTTGATAAATCGTTAAATATCTGTATGAAACAAATTAAGAGATACTTTCTTCAATTTATTAATTTATGTATCTTCACCCTTTTGTTTTGGGAAGTGGTTGCGTACGGACGGATGTATGTTTGGATCCTAGTACCAGGGCTGTTAAAATGTGTTTTAACCGTTCATAAAAAGTATCACAAAAAGTTATTAGAAAAGAAATATTTATCCGCAGTTTTATAAGTTCAACTCCTATCTGTTCATCATTTGACTCCCCACCAAATCCTACATCAACAGGTTGGGTGCAGACAAGAACAATTAACGTTATATCTGGAGGAGCGTTCCTGCATCGACATTGTCGCTCTCGAGACTAAACACAATGAAATTAATGTAAAGGTAATTACTCAGACATGATACGCACCTATTGAAAGTTGTTTAGCTATAGCAAAAATATGGTTCTTCGTGTGTTTAAGAAATTGTAGACAGATCGACAATTTCAATGGATGGGGGTGACTCTTTGGTACCGCACACTACTGGAAGCAGCAGCACCTAATGCAAATTATATGGTCACCCATCCAAGTGCCGACCCCGCCCGACAGCGCTTAACTTCGGTGATCTGACGGGAACCGGCGTCTCCACTGCAGCAAGGGCGTTGCCTTATTGACCTTTAATGTAATGATCTTCGACGTGTGTTGGTATCGGTATCAGTTAAAGTAAATCGAAGATATGCACAGGTTCATAAAATACATTCAAAATTTTCTGAACTATTCTTTCCAATTATTTTTTCCAATAATTCAAGCAATTATGAATACACTTCTATTTACACATCATTATTCACTTGCCACGTGTCACAATATATGGATCCTGGAGATGAAGACAGTTCTTAGTTGCGTTTTGTTGCATATGAGGAAGTAATCAGAATCATGGGAAAGAGAGTGAAGAAATAATCCCACAAAATATTGAAGCTAAATATTATTCAGTCACAACTGACTAAGTCCTAACACTATACACGATGTTTAAGTAAGTTGTTCCTTTCGTTTAGTCAATAATCTGGAATTAGCAGAAGAGAAATTTGCTGAATTTGTATCCAATGAAGGATATGATGCACAGGACCTGGTAGATGCATTATTCCACTTTGTTGAGAGACATGGTTTGGACGCAAGGAACTGTTGAGGACAGATTTACAGTGCACAAAATTCTAGTATGTTAGGTATTTACTCTAGCTTGGGAGACTACAATTAATACTGTCACTCGTTACCCTTACTAGATTCCTTCTTCAGCGCGATCACTGAATACCATGAGTTCGAATGAATCAATCTTGTGACCCTGCTATTTATTTTACATTCTGCAAGAAATATTTAAGTTTTTCCTTATTTCTGGCGATGTGTGGAATAAATTGAGCACATTTTTCAGGAAAGACAGCTTGACTGTTACATCCATCTCTCCAAGTCAATGGTCTGCTACGGAAGCTTCAAAAAAGATGGCGAGGCAATCATTACAACACTGTTGTCAGTCGTTGGCAATAAAAGTGAAGAGTCTTATTTCAAATCTTAATCTAAACGAAGAAATAGTGTAGTTCTCAAAGATTTAACTCTTGGAAAGTTCAGTGTTGTAAGTAAGAAATTACAAGCTGTAAACAGGAGCTTAGTCGCTGTTCTGTTGTTGTACTGTTACCTGGTTAGTTGCTTGGAAGAAATGAAAGTGGGATGTGAAGTTTTCAGGAATGTAGGTAAGAAAAATTTGAATACATTTGTTATAGTGCTAGAATTCAACAATATGAATTTCAGGAGAAGAGATACAATAAGAAAGTCAAAAGTTCTTTCATAAATCGGATATGATGCAGATATCCATTCTTTTATGCTGGATAAATTGGCTGAAAGACAGTTTCTTCTTATAATGACTCCAGTGAACCATTTATGTTTTCGGCAGACCTTAAGAAACGAAGTCCACTTGAAATCCAGGAAGCGCCGACCAGGCTTCAGCTAGTCTACAGTTCAGGTTTTGAGGACTTAGCATGTGTACTTGGACATTACACATCAAAAGTATAATCTGTAATTTAAAGAGTGAAAATGAGTATTACTCTCTCCCAGTACTTTTTGAGGTGCTAAAAGGCATCTCCTCAGTGAATGTTTACCAAATCTTTAACATAGCTCTTCAAATACATTCGAGTACTCCTCCTTCTAGTTGCTCAACAGAAAGGCCATTTTTTGCTTTAAGACGCATAAAAAATTTTAAGGATAACACAAAAGCAGGATCATCTTCTTTATCTTGTTGTCCTTGCTGTTGAATCAGACTTGACCGTGAAACTGGACTCAGACAAAATCATAAACTAGTTCGCAAATGACAAGGCTAAGAAAAAACCACTATTATTTAAACACTCAGTGTTTTTTCCCTATGTATCTTTGTAAATATAATGTAAATTGCCAGTATAGTTTCATTTTAATTTTAATCAATGCACGTTTATAGCGTTGGCATTTATATTTATTGCATCTATTTGTACTTTTTAAGAAAGCACATTTTTAGGTTTGCAACTGATAGTTAAGTTTTAGACAGACAAAAAAATACCCACATATTCGGCAAACTTAAATATATACCTGTATTAAAATTAGGGGGCAGAGGAAGGGGCAGAAAAGGTTTTTATTCACCTTAGTCGTCAGGAGTCCCAAACGAGGGCTTAGCTCTTGCATTTTCGGCTCATTTTCGAAATTATAATAATTAAGTGAGTAAGAAAGAGCAAGAAGGTGGAAATGTAAGGAGATGGGACCAGGGTTAACTCACTAAATCAGAATTTGTACAGAGTTTCAGGGAGAGCATGAGGGAACAATTGTCAGGAATGGGGGAAAGAAATACATAGAAGAAAAATGGGTAGCTTCGAGGAATGAAATAGTGATGGCAGCAGAAGATCAAGTAGGTAAAAACACGAGGGTTAGTAGAAATCTTTGGGTAACAGAAGATATGTTGAATTAAACTAATGCAAGGAGAAAATATGAAAATGCAGTAAATGAAGCAGGCGAAAAGGAATACAAACGTCTCAAAAATGAGATCGACAGTAAGTGCAAAATGTCTAATCAGGGATGGCTAGAGGACAAATCTAACGATGTAGAGGCTTACCTCACTAGGGGCAAGATAGATACAGCCTACAGGAAAATTAAAGAGACCTTTGGAGAAACGAGAGCCACTTGTATGAATATCAAGAGCTCAGATGGAAACCCAGTTGTAAGCAAAGAAAGGAAATCAGAAAGGTGGAAGCAGTATATGGCGGGTCTATAAAAGCGCGATGTTGTTGAGGACAATATTATGGGAATGGAAGAGGATGTAGATGAAGATGAAATGGGAGATACGATACTGCGTGAAGAGTTTGACATATCACTGAATGACCTGAGTCGAAACAAGGCCTCGGGAGTAAACAACATTCCATTAGAACTACTGATAGCCTTGGGAGAGCCAGTCCTGACAAAACTCTAGCATCTTGTGCGCAAGATGTATGAGACAGGCGAAATACCCTCAGACTTCAAGAAGAATATAATAATTCCAATCCCAAAGAAAGCAGTTGTTCACAGATGTGAAAATTACCGAACTATTAGTTTAATAAATCACAGCTGCAAAATACTAACGCGAATTCTTTACAGACGAATGGAAAATCTGGTAGAAGCCGACCTCGGGGAAGATCAGTTTGGATTCCGTAGAAATATTGGAACACATGAGGCAATACTGACACTACTACTTATCATAGAAGCTATATTAAGAAACGGTAAACCTACGTTTCTAGCATTTGTAGTCTTAGAGAAAGCTTTTGACAATGTTGACTGGAATACTCCCTTTCAAATTCTAAAGGTTGCAGCGGTGAAATACAGGGTGCTAAGGCTATTTACAATTTGTACAGAAAGAAGATGGCACTTATAAAAGTCGAGGGACATCAAAGGGAAGCAGTGGTTGGGAAGGGAGTGAGACAGTGTTGTAGCCTCTCCCCGACGTTATTCAGTCTGTATATTGAGCAAGCAGTAAAGGAAACAAAAGAAAAGTTCGGAGTAGGTATTAAAATCCATGGAGAAGAAATAAAAACTTTGGGGTTCGCCGATGACATTGTAATTCTATCAGAGACTGCAAAGGACTTGGAAGAGTTGTTGAACGGAATGGGCAGTGTCTTGAAAGGCGGATATAAGATGAACATCAACAAAAGCAAAACGAAGATAATGAAGTGTAGTCAAATTAAGTCGGGTGATGCTGCGGTATTAGATTAGGAAATGAGACACTTAAAGTAGTAAAGGAGTTTTGATATTTGGGGAGCAAAATAAATGATGAAGGTCGTAGTAGAGAGTATATAAAATGTAGACTGGCCATGGTAAGGACCGCATTTATGAAGAAGAGAAATTTGTTAACATCCAGTATTGCTTTAAGTGTCGTTCCTGAAAGTATTTGTATGGAGTGTAGCCATGTATGGAAGCTTTAGAAATGTGGTGCTACAGAAGAATGCTGAAGATTAGATGGGTAGATCACATGACTGATGAGGAGGTATCGAATGGAATTGCGGAGAGACAAGTGTGTGGCACAACGTGAAGAGGTGATCGGTTGGTGGGACATGTTCTGAGGCCTCAAGGAATCACCAATTTAGTATTGGAGGGCAGCGTGGAGGGTAAAAATCGTAGAGGGAGACCAAGAGATGAATACACCAACCAGATTCAGAAGGATGCAGGTTGCAGTAGGTACTGGGAGATGAAGAATCTTGCACAGGATAAAGTAGCATGAAGAGCTGCATCAAACCAGTCTCAGGACTGAAGACCACAACAACAAATAAGTGAGTTGGATTGATTTAAAGTTCCTTTGAAGAATTAATCGCGCAGCTTTTCTCATCTTCTAAGAGAACACATCTGCCGTTTTTTTCCTTTACGGAGCCATTCGGAAAACTATGGCCTTTCATGATTTCTAGAAGGATACGGTATAACGTCCTAGTGACATTTTGAGAGGCAGCATTTTGCGCCTATCTACCACCCTTTTATGTCGGCTCTAAAATGGCCTTGCTTCAGCGGACCATTAGCTATGTCGATCACGATTTTGCTTCACCATGTTTCTTCCGTGTTTCAAACGCCAAATCCCATTCTGTAGTCATCAAACAAATGGCTCTGAACATTACGGGACTTAACATCTTAGGTCATCAGTGCCCTAGAGCTTAGAACTATTTAAATCCATGGGCGAGGCAGGATTCGAACCTGCGACCGTAATGGTCCCGCGGTTCCAGACTGAAGCGCCTAGAACCGCATGGCCACACCGGCCAGCTCTGAATTCGACTCTCTTTCTGATTTCCCCTCCCTTTTGTTGTGCGGTCGGGAGCTCTGCTTATCGTCTGTAGGACAAAATGAAACTGATATAGGTCTGCATTCAGAGACACATTGTAGATACGACGAAATTTTAATATATTGTTTTTTTCCAGCCCTATAACTGCTGCACTGCAAACAGGATAATGCTGCAATGAAAGGAAATCTACATCTACGTCTATATCTACATGGATATTCTACAAATCGAACCACCTTCGCAGTAATCCTCAACTACTCCACTCTCGAGCAGCGCGCTGAAAAACCGAATATCTATTTCTTTCCGTGTGATCTCTGATTTCCCTTATCTTATTACGATGATCGTTCGTCCCTTTGTAAGTAGGCGTCAACAAAATAATTTCCCATTCCGAGGAGAAAGTTTGTGATAGAAATTTCGTGAGAAGGTTCAGTCACAACGAAAATTCCCTTTTTGTTTAATGGTGTCCATCCCGAATCTTGTATTATGTCCGTGACACTCTCTCCCTTATTTCACGATTATACAAAACGTACTGCTCTTCTTTGAACTTTCTCGGTGTACTGTGTAAATCCTATCTGGTAATGAGCCCGGAAATTACAGCAGTACTCCAAAAGAGTACGGACAAGTGTAGTGCAGGCAGTCTCTTTAGTAGATCTGTTATATTCTGCCAATGAAACGGAGTCTTTTGTTTGCCTGGCCCACAACATTTTTTATCTGTTATTTCAATGTAAATTGAAAAAAAAAACGCAACCTTTGGTTTGCCTTCTGCACAACAGTTTTTATGTGTTCTTTCCAGTTGAAATTATTCGTAATTGTAATTCTTAGGTATATAGTTGAAGTTACGGTCTTTCGATTAGGCTGACTTATCGTGTAACCGAAGTTTAACGGATTCCTTTTAGCAATCATGTGGATGACCTAAGACTTTTGATTATTTAGGGTCAACTGCCAATTTTCACAGCAGTCACATACCTTTGCTAAATCGTTTTTCAATGTGTTTTTACTTTCTTACGAGATTACTAAACAATAAAAGACAGCATCATCTGTGAACAACCTAAAATAGCTGATCAGATTCTGTGCTAAATCATTTATACGGATAAGGAACAGCAGAGGGGCTACAACACTACTTTGGGAAACGCCAGAAATCACTTCTGTTTTTCCCGATGACTTTCCGTCAGTTACTGCAAACTGTGAGCTGTTTGACGGGAAATCACGAATCCACTCACATAACTAAGACGATATTCCATAAACCGGCAGTTTCACTAGAAGCTGCATGTGTTGTACAGTGTCAAAAGCTTCTTGTAAATCTAGAAATTCAGAATCAATTTGAAATCCCGCTTCACAATAGCACTCAACACTTCGTGTATCTAAAGAGCTAATTGTTTCGGAAGAAAGATGTTTTCTAAATCCAAGTCAACTGTTTGTCAGTAGACCGTTCTCTTCGAGGTAATTCGTTACGTTCCAACACAATATATGTTCCAAAATCCTTCTCCATATTGACGTTAATGATATGGGCCTGTAATTTAGAGGGTTACTACCTTTCTGGAATATTGGTGTGACCTGTACTACTTTCCAGTCTTAGGATACAGACCTTCCATCGAGCAGCGGCTGCATGTGATTATTAAATACGGAGCTACTGCATCAGCATACCCTGAAATAAACGTAATTGACATACATTGTGGACCAGAAGACTTGCTTTTACTAAGTGATTTAAGTTGCTTCATTACTCCTAGGATACCTCCTTCTACGTTACTTATGGTGGGAGCTGTTCTTGATTCGAATTCTGGTGTATTTGCTTCGTCTTCTGTGATGAAGGAATTTCGGAAGTCTGTGTTTCGTACCTCGTCTTTAGCAACACTGTCGTCGACAGTATTTCCATTGCTCTATTGTGTCTTTCCGCTAGCATACTTTACGTATGACCGCAGAACTGTTCTGTAAAAAACTGAGTGACAGTCTACAGTAACAAGGTTAAGCGACAGATGGAAACTACATCAAAACGGAACTGAAAAATATGCTACAAAGAGAAATGTAATTTTTTCTGTATCACAAAATTTTGAAAACTATTTTCTGCTTAACAAGTAGTATCCAAAGGTTCATTATCAAGTCGGAATTATGTCCTTGGGGATGTAAATGAAAATAGTACGACAGAATGCGTGCTGAAAAGAAAGATAGGAACTAATTACAAAAGAGTTAATCTAAAGTCCAAACGGTCGATTATCTCTTTGCTTCAGGTGGAACGTTTCTGCTCAACGAACGAAGCGGCTCGGCAGCCTGCTTCAAAGTTCGACTGCGTGCCTATCGGCTAATGATCTCAGGAGGCATTAAACTCGCGTTAGACCCACATTGTGGCCTCGTTCCTTAGTATCCGACAATGCTAATGTCGTAGAAACTTCGGATCCACTGTCCATAATGGGTTTTGAAGGATAATCCCTACGAGTAAGTGAAATTTGAGCTCTACCATATGTTCACGTCACAGAGACGTAATTAAAGTTTGACGTTGCATGGCGAAAGAGAATATGAAATGAGAACAACACTGTAGTCTGATTTGTGATTCATGACATTGTCACGTACACTTGAACCTATCTCTCAAAGGTGGCGTACGTTGGTTCCTTTCTTGAGCATTATGGAACAGTGAACTTTTGCCGAATTTAAAAACAATTTATGTCATTAAAATATGTAAATGTTGTCAATCAAAGTTTGTATTTACTGTCTTCATTTATTGGTGAAACCACGATCCAATTTTTTTTCGTTTAGGAACCGCATGGAAATTAACAGCAAATTCATTCATTACGAGAACTGAAGAAGTGTGTGTAACTAGTGGAGCTTGCGCACTGGGCAAAGTGTTGTTGGTCTTACAAGTAGTTTGGAGTCTGCTTTTACCTCCTTTTACCAGCGATGCGTAAGTCTCTCCACGTATGTCTCTTTGTTACATCGATTTTTCCATATGGATTACAACTTGTATTAGAATTTACAGTTTCTCCCTTCCACTCTCGGCCCGGTTACAAATTTGATCAGAACAATAATTAGCGCAAAATTAAGAAACTTGAACCATGTATCTGAAGTAATAGGAAACACAACCAACTAATCTTGAGAGAGTTGTTGAATATTGGTATTATGAAATAATTGTTGTGATTCGCCAGGATAGCCAAGCGCGTCAGCAAGCCCGTTCGGGAATGAAAGGGGACTCTACGGCCCCAGGTGGATTCCATCCAGTTAATCGAGGGACGGGGTGCAAGCGGGCCCCAGATGTTGTTTTTGGTCGGTTTTCCATACCTAACTAAGTGAATACTACTTGAGTAACACTAGATGCAGACACTTGGCGTACACAGTTCTGTACCAGGGAGGAGTTAGTGATAGGAAATGCATCCGACCAACCTTAGCCGATAACATTCAGATTAACATTCTGAACCCATGAGGATACGAGGGAATGCGAGATGAAATAAACATTGCTCAACGTGACCTCAAATGTCAACTCTATGGGAAGGCTGGCTTAGGAAAAATAGGAAAATTCAATTGGTACAACGAGGAAGAGCAATTGAAACACCTCCCAAAAGAGAGATGAAATGAAAATGAAATGGAGACAGAAAAATTATAAAGTGGAAGCTTATGAAATTCCGTGCTGCAGCCGTTAAATACAATAGAGATAAAGATATAGCTGCTGAGCTATGAAAGAAGCGTATTACTGATGAAACTGTGGAAACCCACTAGTGAAAAAGCACAAACTCTTACACCTTCTTGAACTAAATAATTTAGAATAGAAAGCGTGCTAAAGGGATACATTGTAGTTGGAAAAGGACAACTGGATTTTTTGGTGATGGTGAGGGTGACGGTTCTGAAAAAAGTTAAACATGATTCACACTGTTTCAGCAGCAAGGGAAGGTGCAAGATAGTATCAAACTAATTGAATTTAAGACCCGAAACCAAGCACAGTTCTTCCAATGTGGTAACACCTCCCTTTTATGTAATATGTGTTACAAACTAAGTGAATGACTGTCTGTTTTTGAGGCTGTCAGCACAACGAATCGTCTTACATGGCTTCTGTGAGAAAAACGTACGCCTTTGAGACGTCAGGTAACACATAATGGTAACTAATCTTCACCTGCAGTTTTGAATTGCTACTACAGTCGACGCAGCTACATAATTAATAATTTTTATGGGAATGGAAATTTGTGGTAAGTTCTGTGGGACTAAACAGCTGAGGTTTGCGGCAACAAGCAATGAACGATGCAGTTCAGAGCAGCAAATTCCCTTTTGTACGGCATTACTCTGAAGATCTACTGACTCGGGCTGTCCGTACTACAGTATAGAAAGAAATCGTCAAGCCCATTCTATAGAGACCTCGTTCCTTTCTGAATGCAGTGACTCAGTGTCCATTGACTTGACCACAGTAATCACTGCAAGTTTCAACTTCAGTAAGAGAACACCAACAGCTGCAAACCCAATTGTTACACACTTACCGTTGTATACAGCTCGCACTTGCTTGTTATCGCTCCGTGGCTCCGTCTGTTACAACCTCCCAGCGAAGTGAGCTTGCTCTATGTATATCAAGTAATTGTTTGTTTTCTGTGACTGCTTCCGCAATTGTTTGTGGTCAGACGCTCTCGTAATGAACGATACCAGTCTCAGAAAAGTACAGGATGACTTTAAATGGTTAGGTTATCAATGAAGATACAAACCTGGGTTGGATTTTGGCTTATGCATTGAACTTTTTGCAAAGTGGTATATTATTTTGATGTAAGCACATACGAGCTTGGGATATTTTTTACATTTATGTTTAGGATCAAAGTTTGTAAGCTGTGTGCTCTGTTAATAAATAAGCTACTATCAGGTGCAGTTGGATAAGGTCCACAACTTCAGTTATCTACAGGGGAGTAAAAACTCGTGTTATATAGACAGATTAATGTATCAGGACCTTATTCGATTGCAAAGTGGTATATTATTTTGATGTAAGCACATACGAGCTTGGGATATTTTTTACATTTATGTTTAGGATCAAAGTTTGTAAGCTGTGTGCTCTGTTAATAAATAAGCTACTATCAGGTGCAGTTGGATAAGGTCCTGATACATTAATCTGTCTATATAACACGAGTTTTTACTCCCCTGTAGATAACTGAAGTTGTGGTCTGACCACAAACAATTGCGGAAGCAGTCACAGAAAACAAACAATTACTTGATATACATAGAGCAAGCTCACTTCGCTGGGAGGTTGTAACAGACGGAGCCACGGAGCGATAACAAGCAAGTGCGAGCTGTATACGGCGCAATACACAATGGTAAGTGTGTGTAACAATTGGGTTTGCAGCTGTTGGTGTTCTCTTACTGAAGTTGAAACTTGCAGTGATTACTGTGGTCAAGTCAATGGACACTGAGTCACTGCATTCAGAAAGGAACGAGGTCTCTATAGAATGGGCTTGACGATTTCTTTCTATACTGTAGTACGGACAGCCCGAGTTAGTAGATCTTCAGAGTAATGCCGCACAAAAGGGAATTTGCTGCTCTGAACTGCATCGTTCATTGCTTGTTGTTGCCGCAAACTCATGGGCGATGTAGTTGGTCTTTGTCTTGTGGCCATCTAACCATTTTAGACATCACATTACGCAACATACGTTGTTGGAGGTTGTTTACTTATAGCGTTAGTGCGTATTCTGTGGTTCGATTATACTGTTCACACTACGGTGTTGTGATGATGGGGTTATAAGGCATTTTTGCTATCAAATCATTCTAACTAAACGTGGAGTGCTACCTGTGTCCTCAGAACTCACGTGGATTTTTCTGCATCTCGCCGGGCAGCAGGACCCGTATAGTATTGTGTCTCTGTTTCAGATGTATCTCAGGTATGGTAACTACCTGTTATCCGTGTGGACAGTAAACAGAAGGGCCCGAACAAGTAATGCGGTTAGATGAGTACAAATGTACCATCCAACTCTATGACCCATTTAGCCGATATTTCAAGTTATGTAAATGTTTGTTTCGTATCGTGATGATCATTATGTCCTATATTATAATGATTTTAAATTTCTTAATTAATTAGATCTCAGTTTAGAATTTTAGTAATGCTAGATCTGGTTTCAGATATTAATAGTGCTATTACTTTCCACTAACAGTGCATATTATAATACAGAGATGTGTGATTTACAACGCCTCGGACTACGTGAAATGTTCACACTGAAATCTGTGCTTGAATAATTTTGAGCAGCGCTTGTTTTGAAGTCACATGTGTCTTGTTAGTGTAAAGGGGTTGTTATCACTCTGAAATGTGAGATGATTTATATGTCTTAAAACAAGTATTAGGGAAACGGGTAATATTGCTTTGGTGTTGAAGCATCATGAACGTTGTCTTTCTCTAGATGCTTGTAGTTCGTAAACTGTTCCTGCTACAAAATTTAATGCTACAATCTTTTCTATGAAGATTTTTTTGTAATGTTCCGTTATACACTAGATAAATGTATTATGAGTGTTTTAATAATTGTCAGTGTGTACTCATTTTCTGAGTTTAATTTGAGTAGTTGAAGTTCCACGGTACGTTTAAAATATACTCAATGACAATGAATTTGTATACTTATGTACTAGAAATCTATATAGTAGCTAATCAATCATCAAATCCTCTCCTAAAGTTGTATAACGTGTTTACTTTCAGATTACAACCAAAAGCGGTGCCATTAGGACATTTCCTAGCATCTACAATCACTAATTCTGGTCTCCCAGAATCGATTTATGTCGTGAGAGCATGGCGTAATATAAAGCCAGTATCTGCACAAAGACATACTATTGAAAATTGGGAACGCTCTACCGTAATGTCTTCAGTGAAATATGTCACTATTATACAAAAGCCCTAAAAATAGTCTTCCATAGCAATATGCAATACAGGAAGATCCAGTCACCTACCTCTTTGCACTTGAAAGCCGTTCTTCCAAATGTAAAGAATATTTGATATTAATAAATCGAACCAGTACAACCTGTCCGAATAGCCGCGCGTATTAGCAAGCCGTTAATGCACCGGCTCCAGACGAAGTAATGGTGTGCCGGCCGGCTATTGCGATGTATGTAGCTTTTATGTGATTTCCCTCGACCGGCTAGGTGTATACAAGAGTGGTACCCTGCCTCAGTTACATGATTGGGATGCGATTGTAAGACGTTCTCACACTTTCAAACGAATCGCACTAGAAACAATCAGAGAGCAGTCCCTAAATTTCGTTTTCTTTGCGCTCGCACGCGGATGTTTGTGTGTGTGTGTGTGTGTGTGTGTGTGTGTGTGTGTGTGTGTGTGTGTTTGTGTGGGAGTAGGGGTGGTGAGGGGGCAAATAGGTGGTGACAGGAAGGGTATCCAGCCACGTTATTCCATTAACAATGTCAAATCCAGGATTAACAAGCCGGCTCTGTAACGCTAAAGGTAAAAGGACAAGGAGGAGAAGAATGGACTGAAGTAGCACCGATCGACTGAATTATTTGAGTAACTGACTGGTCACTGATATGGAAAAGACTGCTGCAAAAAGTGTGTACGAGTTGGATATATCAAATGTAATGAAGGAACGACTTATGATGAGCGATATAATTAAGAGAAATATCACAAATTGTATATGTATTGTCCTTAAAGTCGAGCAGTTACATTACAAAGACAAATTAGGTTCTCAGTGTACATGAAATGCACTGATTTTCTAGAAAAAGGTGCCAAAATAACTTTTTTTAGGTAAGTCTTCTAGACAGACAATAAACCAGTCACAATGCAAGAGGGAATGATAAGATTGGATACATGTATGATTCAAAAGATTTAACAGGTGTTTCTCTGTCCTATAAATACCTTCTTGTGTGCGGGACGTGAGCGATCTCGGTGCCACATGGAAGGATACTGCTTCACACTAACACCATCGGGGAAAATGTATTGTACACCTGGAAAGGTGACGTCGAATTTGATCCAGTAGCGGCATATGCCACCTGGTGCATAGAAAACGTACTGATAGTGGTTTCAACGCTGTCCGCCTAGAGGTGGATAGAGACTTAGCTACCTCAGCGCCATCTACGTTTACCCTTTAATAGGTAATGTGTAACACGGAAATTAAGATAAAATACCATCTACATCACCCAAAATTTTGCGCCTTTGGTATTGTACTGCTACTTCCGAAATTGTAGGCTTTACTACAGAAACTACATTTAACATTTAACAAGGTTTATAGTGTATTTATTACTGACTGTATATAATTGATCACAATCATAATGTAAATTGCAAGGTAATAGTCTAGAGATTTTTTTTAATGTATCGATAGCAAAGACGAAAAGGCAGTTGCTGTGCCTCTGCTCATCTTTGCGTGTGGAAAGTCCCTGTTGCGCTGCGAGCAGAGAGGAAACAGAGCAGCTTGAGTCATCAAACAGTGCGGAACTGTTTGTTGGGCGCTGCCGCAGACGCAGTGTGTAGCTATGATTGCCCATTGTAGGCGTACCTAGTTCATTAACCTGTGAGTATTGAGAACACAGCAGGAGTGAACAGGCGGTGGTACCTGCAGTTCAAACTATTGCCTGTCCCATAATTATCCGTGGCTCTGGAGACGAGTCGTGGTTCTCAACCAGCAGCAGCTCAGCATTATCGCCGGCTACATTCTTCGTCGACCGCATAGCTACGACATCGTAATACTCGTAACTGACAATGTATACCTAACACTGCACAGGCATTACCTAGTGGCACTCCTTTCACAAACTTTAAACACTGACTTGAATAATAACCCGCAGTAGTTTAAGCTTGTAAGGCACCTGTGTTGTCATTGTCATCAGACATTATTACCAGGAAGGGTCCCTTTTCCTTTCCATGGAGTCACTGAGTGTTGTAAAAATATGAATATTGATTAACTGTTAACTGCCGGTTTTGTTTGTTTGTTAACGGCCAGTGTCAGTCCAAATTTTGCTGCCTCAGTAACTGTTCGTCCTTGTATTGCATAAGAAAGGCTTACTTGGAATTTTGAGTATTAAATTCACTCAGATGAAGCGACATAAAATTTCACTGGACAAACTAATAACTAAAGATACAGCAGAAATTAAGAGTGCGCAATTTAAGTTATTCTGTATTTAGATTAGCCAGTGACTTCTGCTGGCTTGGTAAGTATTTTATTTTTGTTGTGATAGAAGTAAACCATTTGCTTATTTCCTTAACGTAAATTCAATCCAGTTTTGCAACAATTAAAAATAAATTGTTTGACCTTTTCCTGATTTGCTTTCCGTTACGCTGAGGTCATTTCTTTGGTAACAAAGTTTCAGTTACAGTCAGTCACTTATTTGACTAGCAACTTCATTCAAATTTACTTTCAAAATTTTGTACTTGAGCTTAAGTAACTGTAAACTCAGTATTTTCTGCTTTATTAATTTTCTCATGAACTGCTCTGTTATGGAAAAGTGTGACATCCTTCTCTCGAGACGTCAGTGATTGTTTGCTTCAGTTTCTTTGCCATTTCCTTTCTTAGGATTTTCGATATTCATTGTCCTAGTTGGCTGGCGACCCTTGAATAATCCTTTATTTTGCTAATGAATATTTTTTGTATTAAATATTTTCCTCCTGTGTGCTTCGTGGGAGATTCCACTGAACTCCACCCATTTCAGGATTATTATTAGTGTTTAGATTAGGTTTAGAGTAGATTTCCTTTCTTCAGAAGGGCCAGATGTACCCTTTTCTCCTACTAATCGGTATTATTTTCCTTCGGTAACGACAGCCTTACTCACTGTGAAATTTCATTCGTTATGCGCCATCACGGTAAATTGTAACGCAGTTCAGTAGGCTGATTAGTCAGGGGTAGGTTCAAATGCTAACAGCCAGAAGCCTCAGTGTGGAACAAACGTCTGACACACATCCATAGACGAGGTTCAGGATGTTCACGTACCACAGAAGCCCTCCGGGATCAACGTTTTGTAAGGGCTGCAGTGGCAGGTCGTACAGCTACCATAGTACAGTTTAGAGATCTCGTGAGGCCCGACGTGTCAACCCGGACTGTTGGGAATCGGTTATTCGCGGTGGGACTAAGAGCCCTCACTCCTATAGCTGTCCTCCACCAAGCCACATTATCGATATGCACAATTCGACAAGTGCCGTTAGAGGATTACTTGGAAGATGAAATGTAACGCAGATCCTACCTGCACGCTAGTGATGGTCGTTTACATGTAGGACATAATCGTGGTCAGTTCTGTCTTGTAGAGTGTGGCCCAGGGACTCGGTGTTTGTTTTGTCCTCATCATTTCATCATCATTCGTGAAAGTGGCGCGACTGAACTGAGCAAATGTTGGGGATTTGTACGGGTGCTGATGACCGCGCAGCTGAGCGCCCCTCAAACCAAGCATCACCACCATGATCATCGAAGAGTCGGTTCGTCCGAGATACACTGGCCCCAACCTAGGGGCCTTATCGTTTTGTGTGCGATTAGCTAAAATTCTTAATGACCTTTGGCGTTTCTGGTTGGGGCACTATCCAGATTTCGGTATGTGCATAACTTTGTTAGGCCATTTCTTATGCCATTCGTGCAGCAGGAAGATAATGTTTTGTTTCAGTAGCATAATGTATGCCCGCACACTGCCCCGGAAAGTCAACGTACTCTCAAAGACGTGCAGCAGCTCTTTGGTCACCACGATCTCCAGGCTTGTCTCCAACCGAGCACGTGTGAGATACGTTGAGACGAGAAGTGACTTGTACGGCCCGTCAACCAACATCTCTAACGAAACTACGAGAAAGATCGAACAGGCTTAGCATTACGTGGCCCAGTACAACATTCGCCATCCGCACGATCGACTGGATGCCGAAGTCAGCGTGTGAATTGCCATCTGTGGAGGCTACACCACATACTAAACGGCTTTCCTACATGGCTCTGAACCTGGTATCTCAAAAACGCATGTGGAAAACTAATCATTTCATGTGCTCCATATGCACTGTTGCAACAGGAAATCTTGAGTGAATTGTAACCTCTAAAGGGCGTACTATTTTCTTCCAGTAGTGTTATTTTCTACACCATCTGTGCCCAGAATGACTGCAAAAAAATTTGCGAAGATTTTCATTACTCCGCTGAAACGAACTTCACATCGGCTGACAACCACCACAGCATGTAATTGTGGAGGATCTCATCCAAATTCGCCGTCATTGCCGGATGCCGAATGGCGAACCGCATCACACCGGACACGCAGTACGCAGAATGTCGTAATCAGGAAGCAGAATGGCCAGTGCCCATCGAATTCACTTGGCTCCTGAAAATCTAGATTATTTCTCAATGGCAGGACCCCAAGGTACAAACTCGCTTCCGTGGTGCCACGGAAATGTAACCCATAGAGCTTCGCCTGACTAACCCCAGAGGACAATAGGATTATCTTGCAGAATATTCCAAGCATAAGTTCTTTATCTTAAGAATTAAAAATATTGTGACCTAAAATGAAACTACACTGAACAGGAAACTTTAAAGTTTCAAATTTACTGTCACAAACATTCAGTGTGTCCACCATCAGAAACGCGACAAAAATTCTGACGCTGTCTCGTACATTTTCGAGAAAGTCTCAAGTTAGTGGATTCACAGCTGCTGCTATGCGGGGCCGCAGTTCATCCTAAATTGTTAGAATGGGAGGAACGTAGATGGAAAAAGAAAACACAAAGCACCAGATCAGAGAACCTAGTAAGGTAATGATGCAACGCAAGATCTGCATGTTCATTACGGTTGTCCCACCACTGAGGCAGCTCATGGTTATATATGTTCTTATACACACAGTGGGTGGAGGAAAATATGGAAAAACCGAAACAAAACACAATACCACGCATAATACGGCGCAGGAAACCCGCTGCCATTTAAATAGCTTCCAGTCGTCTGGGAAAGGATAAATGCACGTCATGTATGGTTTTAAAAGAAATTTTATAATTTTATACCATTCTTCCGGCAAAACAGTAGCCAGTTCACGTAACGACGTTACAGGTGGTACCGATCATCCACCGTTCTCTCCAAAGTAGACGACAAATGTTCAATAATACTGAGACGTTGGCACTATCGTGGCCAGGGGAGATGTGACAGTTCATACTCGTCCTTACAAAACCAGCCCTGTCGCCTTGTAACGCACCATCACCATCACCATTGGCCAACCAACATTGTATCATTGGATGCACATTTTGAGCCAAAATACATAATCTTTGGCAATAATTCGACCTCGCAGAGTATCCATGTAATAACTCGATATAACTGACCAAATCAACGAACCCTGATCATTTTTCGCTCTTGGCACGTAAACTCGTCCAGAAGTAGGAAACAGCATGCTACAAAGGATCAAATACCTTTCATACATTACTCCATAGTCCAGGTTTTACATGTTTGGCACCAGTTTCTTGCGTTACAGGCGGTTGCATCATTCAGGACGGGTTTGAAATTCCAGCTAGCTCTGCAAGTCACTGTACATGAAGCTCCCTTCGTGATGTTTATGTTCTGAGAGGGTTCGAGGATGAGACATTCATTCCTTCAGTGACCTTTGCATCTATTGCTCCTCTGTTTTTTATCAGAAGTCGTTTCAATGAGCGCATGTCAGCATGATTTAACACACATATTCGTTCGCATTTTGTCTTACAGGGACTGGTGCTACCCAACATGTCTAAACGTTCCCTGAAATGTTTCACATATAAAGAATACGCTGAAAGAAAAGTACCGACAAAATTTTAGCTGCTATGGCGCACTGAAAATATTATTTTTTATATTGTTAAAGTGGTTTGTTTTTGGCGTTCAGTAATTTTAACAGCCCTTCCTCCCTATGGCGTGAATCGGCGAAAAGCACACGCAGCCATGACAAGAGGACGTAGCACAGCGTAGCGCGAGGTCCAAAGTGCCCACATGTGAATTTTAAGCAATTAAACCAAGTATCTCAAATAATTTATTGTTAAACATTGGATTAACAGAGAAACAATATCAAGGCAATGAACGACGTTACAATGTTGCTTTACAGACTATTCCCATTAGTCTAGACTTTTTCACTGACGTTAAATGTTTTATAACATTCATTTGGATTTGCAGCTCCTTGTGTTGACCGTGTTTGCAGTTGAAATTGTAGGATGTGACGTCCGCCAATTATGCAAAACACCGTTTTTTCCAAGTAACCAAACGTGTTTCAGCACCACTATGCCATCATCAGTGGGTTTCTTTTTTATTTATTCTGTATTGTGAACATTTTTATTAAATGATTACAAAATGCAACCACACGATATTGATGAGAAATATGGCTGGGAGTTGACCTATCATCTAAAATGTAATTTAGTTAGTCGCGATATTTCGCGCCTATATTCGTTTTTAGTTACGTTTTCTTGTGGCCAGCCCTTTTATTCTCCGCATCATCGTGAGGTGTCCTGATGCACACGTAAATATAATACATATTTTTCACAAATAAGGTTGTAAAAACAGTTTTCACTTCACCAAAACACAGTGTAATGGATGTTGTGTGTTCGACCCCAGTCAGTTTTTATTTGTTCACCAGAGAGTTCGCAGCCAAATTTGGATTTTGTTTACATTTTATCTTTGCGTGTGTCTATTTTCTGTACGCTTCTTAGATGTTTGTGTTGTCTTTTACATGGTGTTCCTATTGTGTGTAAATGGTGAGTCTTTAAATTACTCAAAATCATAAGCAACGCTCCGTGCTACACACGCATCGCGGAACTTCACCGGAAATACCGGCTAGATACCATCTTGCAGGTATTCCAAAAACTCTCCACACGACTGTACGATAACACGAGACACTCGCGCAACCCGTTTACCCTTTCTCTGGGTAACTCCGACCACAACCATAGGTGGAAGCATAACAGACCAACGACATTACTGGCTAGGAACTAAACATCTATGGTCCCTAGAACGCTAACACGACAATACTGGCGAGCCCCTGCAACACAGTTATTACTGGAAACCCCAGATGTTCGACCAGCCGAAAAACAGCAACCGCAGGGAAACCGTACTGTACACAGCACCCAAACCAGCCACACACACCCCCTACACCGTCTGTGAGCCGATCTATGATCGATCGCCTACTAATCTACAACGACCTTGAACTGTTGCACGGACGCAGCAACTGCAGCAAGCGCCGCAACAAGCTCCAACAACGAAAAAGGTAACGATGCACGATACCTCGAACTAACATAGCCACACGTTGCATGCACTGTCGCAGATAGCAAGCCGCTACTGCCCTTACTACCCGTCCTACTGTCGCAGAGGTTGTTTTCCCTTGGCTCTTGCCTTGGCACTTTCTTTCCTCTGCCCTTACAACCGCTACCCTTCCATCGCTTTCGTCCACTCTCTATCTCCTGATGGACCATGCTAATGTGTAATCTTACCCAGACGCATGGACAACGTCACAACCCGCATCCTCTGACTCTTGATTCAAAAACTAACATGTTATACGGAGGTTACAGTAGAACTTTTGGTTTGGTCACCACGTTGGTGTGGGCGTGGAGGGGCCCCATCCTTCCCTTAGGTGAGTCTTTGCAGATTACAGTGTATCAATTATTCGCGCTCGCGCGGGCGCGCCTGTGTGTGTGTGTGTGTGTGTGTGTGTGTGTGTGTGTGTGTATGTGTGTGTGTGTGTGTGTGTGTGTGTGGGTAGACTTTATCTGTTTCTGCTGTTTTTGGCTTTTTTTGTTGTAAAATTCCTTTAACGTGTTAAAAAAAAGTGTGCCCTTCCGAGAGTGGTGTATTCGTTTAAAACCTGGTTTCCTTCTGCTATTGCCTTCTATATTTGGAAGTTTTCCTCAATAGTCTCTTTGGTGTGTAGGCTGTGGCTGGGTTTTAGTATTCTTAAGTCTGTTTCTATTGTAATTTGGTGGTGATTGTGTGCTATAAGGTGGTCACCAAATGCGCTATGGGAGTTGTTGCTTTTTAAAGTTCTGAGATGTTCTGAAAATCTGGTTTTGAAGTTTCTGCATGTTCGTCCTACGTACACTGACTGGCAAGTGTTGCATGTGAGTTCATATGTTTCTTCTCTGTTAAACGTATTCGTGGTTGTTTCTTGTGTTTTCATCTTTTTCTGTGTTCTGGTCTCTGTCCTGTATTCTATTTGGAGACCCTATCCTATTTGGAGTCCCTGTTTCTTTAATATGTTGCCTATTCTGTGAAGAACCTTACAACCTTGTTATTGTAGGTGAGAATGTGCCATATCTTTTTGTCTGTGTATTGTTGCTATGTTGTGTCTTGTGTGTGGTCATTGTTTGTGTTTTGTGTTGTCCCGTGTTGGGTGTGGGTTTGTGTGTGTGTGGTATGTTCATTTTTGTTCTGTTCACATATTTTTTGATTCAGTTTGTCTACCGTATTTTTTGAACTAGACATCCACATAATTTCGTTATCATTTAGTAAAATGTTCACATTACAGAATAAATAAAACGGAAACCGAC
Source organism: Schistocerca gregaria (assembly GCF_023897955.1). Taxonomy (NCBI): domain Eukaryota; kingdom Metazoa; phylum Arthropoda; class Insecta; order Orthoptera; family Acrididae; genus Schistocerca; species Schistocerca gregaria. The sequence goes on from NC_064922.1 coordinate 749,388,164, forward strand.
TGATGATGGCACAGTGGTGCTGAAACATGTTTAGGTACTTGGAAAAAACGGTGTTTTGCGTAACTGGCTGGCCTCACATCCTACAAGTTTATAACAATTCCATAGCACAATTCTTATAATAATTTTGAAATAATGTATTTTTTGCTACCAATGAAATAGGTTTTCGTTTATTCCTTGTAGTGGCGATAAAAATACGAAGTGTCTATTGGATTACGAAATCACACATTTTCCTAGCAACTAAGGCGCACCTAGCCCGTCCGGTTAGCCGTGCAGTCTAACGCATGGCTTTCCAGATTGGAAAGGAGCGTCTGGTCCCTGGCACGAATCCGCCTGGCAGACTAGTGGCTAGGTCCGGTGAGCCAGCAAGTCTGTGGATGGATTTTAGGCGTTTTCCATCTTGCTCGGCGACTGCGGTATGGTTCCCCTTATTCCGCCTCAGCTCAATATGCCGGCGGTTGCTCCGCAAACAAGTTTTCCACGTACGTGTACACCACCATTAGTCTACCGCGCAAACATAGGGGTTTAACTTGTCTGGTGTGAGACGTTACCTGGAGGGGGGGGGGGGGGTCAATCGGGGGCCGAAACGCACAATAACTCTGAAAGAGTGGTTCGGTGTGGGGCGGCAGAGGGGTGACGTGGACTGCGGTAGTCGTCGTGAGGTTGTGGACTACCGCAGCTGCAGCGGGGACGGAGCCTCTCCATCGTTTATAGGACCCCGTTTAACATAAAACACAATACAATGCATGGCACACCTGATAAAAGAAGAGCTAATACATTCAGACATTTCACAGTGATTACTAGTTTTATTTGGAGAGAACTGGAATGGAGTAACAAATCGTCATGGCCGTTGTTTTGCATAGTGTGATGCGTACTAGGCCCTCTTGAAAAACCTCGTACAATGTCATGAAGCAAGTTGTGAATGTAAAATGACTAGAATATAACAATACTGTCCAGCTCTCCTTTTAAATTAAAGAAGTGTCATTATGTCCATGACAGGATTCCAACAAAATAAATGAGTTATTTTCTGCAAATTCTAAGAAGACGTGTCGGATGTAACATTGAAAATTATTCTCTCCCATTTATCCAGAATTTTCTACGTCGATTAGAGGACTTTTTCATGTAAACGATCTTCTTTTTCAGACTTTTGTTTATAATTACCCTAATGTTCGTGAAGAACTGCGAAAACGATAATCCACTGTTATTCTCGCTGGCTTTGTTATATACGAATGTACCATAGCATTCATCGACTGCGCAAGCGACTGTGTCTTCTTTTCTTTCCATTTGCAAAAAATCTGAATAATTGGCTTTAAACATAGCATTTAGATGGTGACAGAAAGCTTCATCTTCACATCAGTTACGAATATATCTGTGTTACCTATTAATGCCATCTCCTGTACAAGTTTATTACAGATAAACTTCATATTTTTGTGACTTCCTTTTCCGTAAGATTTCCTAAGTCTAAGAAACGTGGAAATCAATACTGTTCTTCTGACTTGCAATTCAGAACATCCACTCTCATAAATCTCTCTCTGCAAGGGGGCATTGACTCTCAGGAACAGCTGTAAAGCCTTCTAACTGGTTTCCTTTCACCTTCTTACGAGTTTCATTTTGGCCCATATTTCGCTCCCCCTTTCGTTTAACCAAAACGTTCACAGATTTTTTCTCTTTTCTCCTTATTGAATGCCATTAATGTTTTGTATTTATTTTTTATTTTTGCTTAGGGCTTGGAAGGTACTCTGTTTTTTGTTCTGGACTTCAATTAGCACAGGAGTCATAGTCTGAACCACAATTCATGGAGTCATCTGAGTTATTAAAAATACAGTGGTGTGACTAGGGCCTCCCGCCATGTAGACCGTTCGTTGGGTGCAAGTCTTTCGATTTAACGCCACATCGGCGACTTGCGTGTCAATCTCTATTATTTCCTCTTGCCAATAAAATTTCCACAAGTTGTCGACTCATGGAATGACTGCCAAGAGATTAAATAATTAATAATTCATCGGCAGAAGTAGGTGACTTCGATTTCATGAGACGTTATTCTTATTTCATCTTTGAAAAACATTAATTGTATTACAAATTACTATGAAACACTGGAAACTGCAAAGGGACAGCTGCTATTTGCAAACATATACCAAGAATACACCAAGACAATTACTTTAGTTTTATCTCCATTGTTAATACTTAGCGATACCGACATGGCAACTGCTAATTATTGCAAATTAAAGGTAGTGTCAATTTCGAGAAAACAGTAACTTATGACACAGAAAATGCAGATAAAACACCTTCTTCCCCATCCAGAATCTTTCACCGTTTAATATCAGTTGGTAGCTTGTACTGTACTTATTATTTTACAGAAATTATAGTTAATGGGCTATGTAATGAATTTAATAGTATACTCATTTCTGAATGTGTATAATTGATTGTAATTATAATGCAAATATTTTAAATTACAGGGTAACAGCTAAGGGAACTTTATTGTAATGCATCGATAACAACGATGAAATGTCGTTGTTCATGTCTGCGTATGGAAAGGCTCTGTCGCCTTGCGAGTAGAGAGAAAGCAGAACAAGGAAGGCGGAAGTTATTTGTTGGATGCTCCCGAAGACGCAGTGTGGTGTTATGATCGCACCAGTGTAGGCGAGTATTTAGAGCTCTATGGGAGTGAACAGGCAGAGGAAGCTGCAATTCTAACTATTGTCTGTCTCATAGTTATCCGTGGCTCTGGTAATGACTCGTGGCTCTCAACCAGCAGCAGCAACGCCAGCTCAGCAATGTCATCTGCTACATTCTTCGTCGTCCGCACAGCTACAATATCGTAAGTTATGAAACAGACTTGCGAACAGAGAGAAAGCTGAACGAGGAAGGCAGAAATTATTTGTTGGAAGCTCCCGAAGGCAGGAATGCACAGTCATTACCCAGTGACATTTGTTCCACAAACTTCAATAACTTTCGTCAATTATAACCTGCAATACTTAAAACTTATAGGGCACCTGCGTTTTCATTGTCCTCAGACATTATTATCAATCCATACAATCAACGAGTGACGTAAAAATATGAAAACTAATTTATTACTTACTGCCAGTTTTGTTTCTTTAATAATGTGCAGGATCAATCCAAATTTGCTGCCTTAGTCACTGTTTATTCTTGTGTTGCATAACAGAAGCTTAACTAATTTATAATTTAGAGTATTAACTTCACTCCCTTAAAGTAAAGTAAAATTTCACGGGCAAAACTAATAACTGAAGATGCATCACACTTAGCGAATCACTTCTGCTGGATTGGTATGTACCTTATTGTTTTGTTGAAAGTAAATCAGCAGCTCATTTGCTTAAGGTAAATTCAAGTCAATATTTCGATAAAGTGAATTGCTTGTCTTTTTCCAAATTTTGCTTAAGGTTATGTTGAGGTTGCGGGAGTCATTGTATAGAAAAAATTGTTGGTTATAGTCAGCCATTTAGTTAACTAGCAACTTCGTTTAACTTTACTTTCAAGATTTAGTATTTCAGATTGAGTAATTCTAATGTCAGTGCCTTCTGATTCATTTATTTTATCATGAATGGTTAAGTTGTGCAAAAGGTGACTACCTGCTGTGGCCACGCCAGGGATTATTTGCTTAGTTTTCTTTGCCGTTACCTTCCTTAAGATTCTGGATGTTGATTGCCCTAGTAGGCTGGCGACCATTTAATTATCTCTTTTTTGCTAATCAGTATTTCTTATGTTACCAGTGACTTTTGTATTAAAATATTACGTTGTACCCTTTTCCCCCCGCTGTGTGACTCGTGAGTGGCTGCACTAAATTCCACCCATTTCAAACTTATTACCAGTATTTAGAATAGATTCTTCCTTCAGAGGCGTCTGTTGTACACTTTCCCCCTATTAACCGGTATTATTTTCCGTCGGTAACGAATTTCATTAGGCTTACGCGATTAGGGTCAATTATATCGCAACGTAGTAGGCCAAATAGGAGAGAGAGGCTACAAATTGTGAACAGTTCTGTCAGAGAGAATTGTCATTAAAAAAGACTTTGAAATTACTGACGTAATGAGTGAATAGTGCAGAATTATCTGTATTTACAGATCCCCAGGCGGTAAAATTACAATTCAGGAAAAACTAGAAAAATTATTGTTGAAGATTAAAATGAAAGGTGTTGTAATACGTGGAGACTATAACATAGATATGGGTTAAGAACGAAAACTAAAACAAAAATTGAAATAGTCATTATTAGAGTGTCACATGAAAACAAAAATTGATGTATCTACCACAGTGACTGCTCATAGTCAGACTATCATTGACAACATAATCTCAAATATTTAAAATAGCAAATGTGTAGAAATAGCTCCACAGACAGCAGTTACCGACCATTATGGATTAATAATTCACATCCTCATATAAATAGGAACCAAAAAACAGAAGAACTGCAAGATAAAAAAGAAGTCACGATTATCAATGTACAAAACATGAACATTTTCAAAACAACACTGAGGAGAGAAGAATGGTCCCAAATAATGCAAGCACAAGGCACAAATGAGAAGTATGAGGCATTTATTAACACACTAATGCATCAAATTCATGTAGTTTTCCCCAAAGTATTCTATCAGAAAAAGCAGGGTCACAGTAAAAAATGAATCACGGAAGAAATAATTGAACTCAGGACTAGAGTGAAGGAACTCAGACAAGCAGGCAATATGGAGATAATAAGAGAAGAAAAAGCCATTTCAATAAAAAGAGCAATACCAAATTCAAATCCAAAAAGTAAACAACATGGGGTATAATCAACAGTGAAAGATTAAGCCAAAAGAGTGTAACTAGCAGCAATTTTATTAAGTCAATGAGAATTGATGACAACACAGTTACAGATGGAACAAAAACTGTAATATGCTAAACAACAACTTTGCAGACGCCATACAAAATTTAATAGCAGAAACAAATCATCAGTGGTCAAAGCATGCTAAAACACTTGGCCAACCATCCCACTCAATGTTCCTGGAACCAGTGAGAAAAACAGAAGACTTAAAAATAGTCCAGAAATTAAAACCCAAGAAGTCAGCAGGAGATGATGAAGTACCATATTATTTAATAAAACAAGTGAATGAAGAAATAATCAAACTTCTTTTGGATATTGCAAAACTGCTCATTTGGAGAAGGAGTATTCCCAGAAAAATTAAAAGTAAGCGGAGTTGTACTACTATTTAAGAGGGAGACAAAAATGATACAGATAGCTACACACCAATGTCTTTAATCTCTGGTTCCTCAAAAATACTAGAGATGTTCATGCGTAGTACGTTGACCACTGTCCTGGAGAAACAGGATTCTCACTCTATCACAACATGGTTTCCAAGAAGGAAAATTTACAGGAACCACCATCTCAAGCCTCACAGAATCCGTTACAGATGCATTAGACAAAAGAAACTCTGTGTCCGCTATGTTTCTGGATCTGTCTAAAGTGTTTGACACAATCACCCATACTAAATTTATTGACAACTTGAAAACTATGACATTCGTGGAAATGCATCCAAGTGGATAAAATAGAACATCAGCACTCGAAAGAAGTATGTGGAAACAGAAACTGGTTGTAGATCTGAAATCAGAAATATTGAGTATGAGGTGCCTCAAGGAGCTGTACTTGGCCCACTTCTGTTCAACCTATTTGTAAACAACATTGATGTCAGCGAGAAAGATAAAAAATACTATGCACAGATGACATGACACTAACGAATGTAGAAAAAAATCTGAAAACCCTAGAAAGAAGTGCATTTATGTCAGTAAATAACACAGCACAGTGGCTTACACAAAATGACTCAATCTTAAATCTAAAAAAGGCAGTGCTCCCGGTGTTCACAAATAGAGAAAATGAGGAAGACATGATATATTCATAGATGAAACAAGACTGGAAGAAGTAGCCCCTATTAAATTTTTGTGGATTACAGTTGACCGAGTCACATATAGATAATATTTGCTGTAAATTAAGCACTGCAATATTCGCTATGAAACAGCTTGCACATTATGCCAACAAGGAGTTTCTATGTACAGTGTATCATGCTCTATTTGGGCCATACCTACATTATGGAATTACTGTTTGCAGATATTCCAACAGCAAAAATACAAAAATAATATTCACATTGCAAAAAAAGCTGTTAAGACAATCTTGAACAAGAAACAACGAGACTCATGCAGAACTGTTTTCCACAGTCTAGAAATACTGACATTTACATCTCTACGCATTTACAAAAGAATATCATTAATCAAAGGAACTGTAGTACTAGAAAGAATCGCAGGCGTTCTTACATATGAAACAAGAAATAAAGGCAAGTTGAAAATCATACACCACTGACTAAGGGTTTCTAAAAAAGGTCCACGTTACTCGGGTGTCAAACTCATAAAGTGTGTTCCAAAGAGTTTACAGGACACTGTGAGGAAAAAGACGTTCCAAAATTCTGAAGTACAATATTCTTAATTACATTGTTAAAATTTTGTGTAGGTACCTCTTTTGTACATTATCCCAAATAATTTCAATTATACATAACGTTACGTTCTTCTTTCAGTTCAGTAACCTCAGAATATGTATGTTATTACTCCCTGAGAATTTGGGTACTCTAGGGAAAAATGCAACGCAAAATATACATTTTCAGGAAGTTCTTCTAAACTTTCAAGTCATTCAGAAACACCCTGCACCACACTATATCATATTCTTCGTCTTTTCCCAAGTTTTCTCTTCTTTTATTCTTTCTGGACTCCTTAGTGGGTAACTGTGCTGCATACTCTGTTTTATCAACGGGAACCATGTCCATCAATTCAAGTTCTCTGATGCAACTTGCTCCAGGAATAATTCCCATATGCTGCAGCACTTTCACCCTACCAATGTTGCGAGCATTAAAAGCAATAACAGCATTTTAGAAAAGACGACATTTTGTCAGTGGAGTGAGTGACTGATTATCTTGAAATTTTTTTTTGTTTATTTATAGACGAAATCACATTCTTATGACACAGTCATAACCGGTTTTGGCCATACAATGACCATCTTCAGATTCTATAGTAATATAAAGGAAACTTATATTAAAACCTAAAAATAAGTGCACTGTTTAACCAGGCTTATCAGTAATCGAACTGAAATGATTGCGAAATACATATAGTTCATACCTAAAGGCTGGATACACTGAACACAGGTTCATGTGTTGTCAAAGTAGCTATGAAATATAAAATATCGGTCTTATAAAAATTTGTTGGATCATGTTCCCCCTCTTTGCGCTAGATGCGCGCGACCTCTATAAGATAGTCTTTATTTTTCAAAAGCCTGAAATATGACAAATTTACTATTAATATTTAGGTAAAATGTATATAAAATTTAAAATTAAAGAACAGATCGTTAAGTCAGTGAAATAACATTTCAGGACAAGGAGAAAACAATACTATAGATGAAAATAATAGTAGCAGTTATTGAGTGTATTTCCGACGCCCGATGGCGCTGTATTTCCGACTATTGCCTGTTTATGGCGTTCGCCATTACTACGCCACGGACGACACGGACTGGACGACGACTGTAGTGCTCTGCTGCAGGTGGATGGCGCGCTCCTCCGCCTTAGAGGTTGTGGACATCTGCTGCGGCACGCACTAGACAGTGCAATACTCGACCGCCGGAAGGCTCCATCCTAAGCTGAAGCACATATGTAGCAAAAGCGATTCGCTCAGATGAACGATGTTGAAGTATGCGTTTGTTGCATATTCATTCTATTCACTGAGGAGATTGTAGCTTCACTGCGTATCGTAACATAAACCTCCAGCTCTTCTAAAATGTCTAATAGTTTACTTTTTGTAGCGCCATGTAGAATTTGAAGTTGTTCGTCGATATTACCAATATTATAACCCTCCTCTTGCTTATGTAAGCCTATCGCTGTCTTAATACTGGGATACGTGTATTGTTAAAGCCTTACATTAAAGGACCTACCTGTCTGTTCGATATAGCATTTTTCGCTTTCATTGTTACTTTTCCGTGGCAAGTGATGACGCACTACCCTTTTTCAATTACCGTAAGTCCTAAATGCAATTTTAACGCCGTTTCTTCGCAATTTATTCTCGATTTTACCTGATGTGTTGCCTATATATTTCATAGTGGCGTACTTTTCCTTTTCGGATGTCGATTTTAACTACCGTTTCTCGCTCCTTTTTATCTTCTTTTTAATTTTGCTATCTATGGAGTTTACTATATTTGGGTCATAATTATTTGCAACGGCGACCTGTCTTAATATGTCAAGTTCCTTTTTCGCTTCAGTTTGACATAATTGAAGTCTTACTATTCTGTGTAACATTGAATAAAACTATGCGTGTTTCTGATGTAGTGGGTGATTGGAGTGGGCGTTGATAATCACGCCCGTACATGTTGGTTTCCTAAATGACTACCATTTTTGTTATGAATCGTCACATCTAGGAAATTTATCTTTTTGGCTCATTCAATTTTTTAGATTTTATCTTGGAATGCATACTGCTTAACTTCTGTGCCACATCTTCTATTTCGTTTTACTACCTCTATAAAGAACAATTTAGTCGACGACATATCTTCTGTAATATACTATATTCGTCAGAATCTCTGGATTATTCTCGAAGAAAGTCTTTCTAGCTGGTAAAAAAAGTGTCTGCTATTATCCCTGCTAAGCAGTTTCCCATAGCGAGTCAATCACCTTGTCTGTAACATTTATTGTTACATAGAAATTAGTTATACGAAACATCAGGCTGCAATATTTCAAACAGTTCTACAACTTCAGCTTGGCCTAGACGTCCGTTACGTAATAGATTAGTTTCATTATCTCTAAGGTTTCTCATCAATGGATATCGAGAACTTCTATACAAATAATCCCATCGATGAAGCCTTAGAGATAATAAAAACTAATCTACTATGTATCGGGCGTCTAAGCTATGAAGTGAACATGAAGTTGGTATACAGAAGTGTTTCCCTTTCTTTAGAGGTGAGCTATAATCGACCGTGAAATAGATGTCAGGTTGCCACAACGCTCGGTGACGGAATTCCTCTTCACTCTGTCACATCGATTCACAGGAAGTTGCTCCTGTTTATGGGGAGGGCAGAGTGGATCGCAGCTGTATCCAACGGTATTTACAGAGGTTTAAAGAAGGTGAGTTCTCTTTACTGGACAATCCACGATGCGGTAGATCATCGACGGCAGTGAGTGATATGAATAAGGAGACCACTGATCAAATCATTCAAATTTACAGATGTGTGACGACACCACAGCTTGCTGAAGTGATTCGTTTGTCATTGGGTAGTGTGGTATCAATGGTACAATCACTAGGGTACTGAAAACTCTGTGCACGTTGGGTCCCTAGATTATTGAAAAGACAACTGAAAACGATGAGGAAGAATGTGTGCAAGGGTCTCATGAAGACTTTTGCTGAAGAGGGGAAACAGCGTTCTGACGGCGTCATAACCCAGGATGAAACATGGTTGTTTTTGTCAGAACCTGAGAGGAAAACCCAGTCCACCGAGGGGCATCATCCGGGTCCCTCTAGGAAGAAAAACCAAGACTTTCACTAACAGCAGGCCAAAAGGTGGTGGCCTTCTTCTGGGATCAGTGTGGTGTCATTTTCATTGACTTTTTGGAAACATCCGACCGATGTGGCCGAGCAGTTCTAATCGTTTCAGTCTGGAACCGCGCGACAGCTACGGTAGCAGGTTCGAATCATGCCTTGGGCATGTTAGGTTTAAGTAGTTCTAAGTTATTGGGGACTGATCACCTCAAATGTTAAATCCCATAGTGCTCAGAGCCATTTTAGGAACCTGGCTCCTAAATTAACCGTTACTGTTTGTCTATGGACAAGCTGCAACGTGCCATCAAGATCCACAGCTTCAGGGTCAGCTCATCAGACTACACCATGACAATGCCAGACCCTATACAGCCTTATGACGCAGGAGAAAATTGTTCCTCATCCTCCTTGCAGTCCGAACTTGGCTCCGTCTGATATTTACCTCTTTGGTCATCTGAAGGCCCACCTGCAAGGTAAAACATTTGATATTGAGGAAGACCTTATTTCCTGTGTCAAGCGATTGTGTAAAAGTCAGTCACCGTAATTTTACCAAGGTGCATTTGCATCATGGAAAGAACGTTGAGCCAGATGCGTCACAGCTGATGGAGGTTACACTGTTTAAGCTCAATGTATAGGTAAATGTTCCAAGTATATTCACAAAAAATTCATTCTCCTCCTGCAAAAATAAAAAAGTTAGAGACGACTGTACAAAATTTTTTTAACGCCCATTGTAAATGACCCGAAAAGTATCAACACTCAAATACGAAAGGAAAAGCCATTATAGCTGGGGATTTTAACAAAGACAGCAGGCACGATAAATATCATAAAAGATTAGTAACTGAATACAGTAACTGACAAAAGTTCGAAAAAGAACAAGAGACATGCTATAGTGCTGATTAAAAACTTATTGGTAAAAGCTGAGGACTCGAATTGCTCGTACCAACACGTGGTACACATGAACAAAGCAAGTCTTTGAAATACAGAAATGTAGATTAGATTCGCAAGTAAAAAGTGTCTAATCGTATAATACACTGTAACTAAAGTTCAGGAATGGAATCAGGAAGCTTGGTGCGCAAGGCTGGCTGAGTGAAACGCGTTCATTGGGAAAAATCACGCCGAATGAAGATACGCAGGAACTCGAACAATTTTTGAACTCAAAGCAAGAATTACAAGCATATGAAGACACAATTCCCAAAGCACCAGTGGAAGAAAAAAAGTCCCTCACGAAATCAATAAATCACGGGTAATTTATCTCTCTCTACTCTAAACGAGACACGGAACATGATTCCGAAAGGAACACTGTAAAACAAAAATTCGCTTAGACTGAAGACTTAGACAGTCTCATCACGACTCTCAATCTCACGCTTAATCTACGATGTACGCTCATCAAGACCTAAAAAACAGCCTGCCTTTCCACTACCAAATTAACAGCATTCGTATGACTTACACAGAGGGGACCAAACTCTGCCCTGGTCAAGCTACTGGAGGCCGGTCATGCTGTTTGCACAGCATACTATAGCAGACATACGCTGATCAGCCAGAACATTTTGACCACCTAACCAATACCCGGTATGTCCATCTTTGGCACGGATAACAGCAGGAACGCGTCACGGCGAGGAAGCAATGAGACCTTGGTAGGTCACTGTAGGGAGTTGTCACTACATCTGAGCACAGAAGTCACCTAAATCCCTCCAATTCCAGGGCGGGGCCGATGAGCTGTAAATCCATATTTAATCACATCCCTGATTTGTTAGATGAGGTTGAGATCAGGCGAAGTGGGGACAGGGACGGGGTGCGTCAGCACATCAATGGAAGCTCGCCTCTGTATTCCTCGAATCACTCCATCACACTCCCGTGCTTGAGACACGGCGCATTATCTTGCTGAAAAATGCCACTGCCGTCGGGAAACATAATCGTCTTGAAGGGGTGTACGTGGTCTGCAGAAAGTGAAAGACGTCTATTCGCCGTCGTTGTGCCTTACACGAGCTCCACTAGGCACATGGACGACCACGTGAATGTTCAGCAGAGCATAATGGAGCTGCTGCCACATGTCTCTGTACCGCAGTGTAGATGTCAGTTGCTGATCGGGTGGAAGATGACGGACTTACGCCCTGACATCAGCATGAAGAAGAAGGTATCAGGAGTTGCCAGACCATTCAGTGCTATGTTGATTGTTACGTGGCCATTTCAGTCAGAGTTGCCGATGTTGTGGTATTGAGAACGGCACATGGGCTGGTCGTCGGCAGCTGTGGCCCATTGTCAGGAGTGTTGCGGGCTTCCAAATAAGAGAACGTGACCCTCAGCTACGTACCCTTACACTCAGAGTTGAAACATTTAAAGTTTTGTGTGGTTTCGTTTTATAGGGACTTGGATACGTAGTTGCCGCATTACAAGTCAAATACTGCTGAGTCTACAGTATGCAGCATGAATACACACATCAGTCGAATGATCAAAGGTTCCTATCACTCGGCAGTTTCGAATTTTGAATGTAACACAGATACTTATAAATGAAAGATTTCAACTAAATAATATCTGCATGTACTATTTTAATAACTTTAAATGACGAGTATGATAGCAGAAGT